>NW_015172625.1:3677-6212 GCF_001447785.1 Gekko japonicus | reverse complement strand
TTTATTTATACCTTCAATTTCTAGACCGCTCATCCTCGAAGGGCTCTGAGCAGTTTACATAGTAATACAGTTTAATTATCTTACTAGGGCCACAAACAATGGGGGGGGGAGTGATTACCTATCAGGCACCCCGTGGTAGGGTTTCTTGATCGTTGTTTTTCCTGCGGAGGTTCTTTCCAAGTCCTAGGTGGCGGCGTCTTCTGGTGCAGATCTCTTTTGCAGCGACTCCTTTTGGCGATGGACTCATCGTGCATGACACTGCGTGCTGCCGCAGGCCTCCATCCTAATTGGCTCCGGCCTGTTACCTCGCCCCGCCGCTGTGCTCACCGATCCAATCCCCGTCTGAGCCACTCGATTCGCCGCCGCTGATGCCGCCATTGCCGCCGCCATATTTTTTCGCCGCCACCACTGCTCCATTGTCCAACCGCTTGCCGCCATCAACCGAAGGTAAGGAAGGGTGCCCCCCCACTCTAAGAGCAGGTACCCATTCATCTACTCACCAATACGACTTTCGAACCGCTGGGTGGGCGGGAGCTGGGACACGGACCGGGAGCTCACCCTGGCTGCGGTGGGGCTTGAACAGCCATCGCAGCTGTTCGGCCAGATGTAATGCAGGCTCTCTTTACTGCCTGCGCCACCGCTCCCGCATCCTCCAGGTGGGTGTGGAATGTTGCCGGGGGGCTGGGGGCTGGGGGGATGGTCAGTGGTAGCGCAGGGGGCTGAGGGAGGCCCACGAGTGGGACGCTGCTCACAGGTATCTGAAGCAGTGAGCAGTGACTCACAAAAGCTCATCCCCTGCCACAGATTCCGTTAGTCTTTAAGGTGCTACTAGACACTTGCTCTTTTTTACTGCTCCAATTTTTTTGGACTGTGTCAAAAGACATTTTTTTCCTCTCTGACTGCCACACTGTTAAAGGGGGTGTGTGTCACATCCCAGTTCACTTAGATGTCCCACTGGGGTCTTCTCAGAAGAAAGTTATCCCCAGGAAGGAGGCTTTAAATGCTTCCTGTGCCATATGATTTGCTCACTGAACTCCACAGCTATTGCCAGGCCTCCAGGGGTTTCCCCCCTTGGCACACCTTTCCTTGACCCTCTAAGTGGCACTTGTCATTCTTTTATAGCTGGCAGGAAGCTAAATGCTCCCCAGTAGCTGGTTGTTAAAGAGCGGAGTGAATCGCCTGAAAATCCCTCTTGACTGAGACAAACATTTCACGAATAAGCGTTGCTGGCAGTTCCAACTCAAAGCTATCCTCTGGGACTGAGGGAAAAACGGGGAGAAACTCCAAAAATATCTTCTTTACAGTAGGAAATGTGCCTGGCTTTGATGTTACAGTGTAACTTTAAACCTTTGGCAAAAGCATGAGTTTGAAAGGGAGATTATTATAAGACTGGGTGTCAGGCCTGTCGTGGGAAGAAATACGACTTAACGGTTGAAAGCTGACAGTGTATAATGGTATCTTGTGTTTATTCTTGCATTCACCTATGTAATTAACTATTCACCTTTTATTGCATAGCTCAAAACAAGACTATTTTACAATTTTATATGTACTTAATACACCATTTTGTATATGCATGTTATTATGTTACGAAAACTTAATAAATTATATTGTAAAAAAAAAAAAGACACCGGGGAAAATCCATTAGTTAACGGATTGCGACGGGCCACGGATGGACTTTCCTGTGTCTGATCGCTCGAGCGTGCTCTCATGACATTAGGATGGTCATGACATTAGGATAGGCCATCCCGACTCTGCCATTGTTTTCCCCCCCCCTTCGCAGTATGCGCATCATCACAAACTCTATAGGGAGCCCTCAGTGCGGAGGTGCAATTCATCGATCCCTCCGTTAAGCGCATGGGGGGAAATGACACCAAAAACCCCCGACTCACCCGCAGTTGCGTCTGATCACACACTGACAGACTGTGCCCGCAGCTTCAAAGGGAGGTGTGATTGTGCAACTGCGGGTCAAATTCCTCCGGAGGAAATAGCCTCACTCCCCCCCCCCCATTTTTTCTGGTGGGTGTGACTGCAACCACTATTTATTAAGGAAAAGCAGGAATCAGAATGTGGAGGCATTTGGATGACTGCAGTACACAGGAGACTGGTTTCTATTGGCCGAAGATGTTGTGCCGGTTACGGTTCCTAGGTATCTCATTGGTGTAAAGTCTCGGCGTATGCCTTTCTGTGGTCCATTTTCATTCAGGATTGGGCTTTTTTGAAAACCTGATTGGGTTAGCGGCGATTCATTCCCACTTGGAAACGCCGGGCCCTGTTGCCTGACGAAATGTTAGAAAAACTTACAAATCTAGGCTCACATTCAAAATGCTTCATTTCCTTCTGCTTAGCTATAAGGCAGGGCTGTTGTAGTAGAGATGGGACTATAAAGATTTTCCCCTTTTTTGATTATTCATATTTCTCTGGTTTTTATAGATTTACAAGGGGCGGGACCCACGATACTCGCGCGGGGTGGGACCTCCACACTCGGCCGAGGAGGAAGCAGCAGGAGGAGGTAAGTTCCCCCCATCCCACCAGTTC
>NW_015172625.1:0-3058 GCF_001447785.1 Gekko japonicus | reverse complement strand
CATCTGGAGACTGGCAATACTAAGGGGAGGGCCACGTTTCCTGAAGGACTTCAGTGAGGTGTAATGCCATAGAGCTCAGCCTCCAAAGCAACCATTTTCTCCATGGGGAAGAGAAGAGATTGAATTTATACCCCGCCCTTCACTACGTGAAGGAGTCTCAGAGCAGCTTACAATCTCCTTTCACTTCTCCTCCCCACAACAGGCACCCTGTGAGGTAGGTGGGGCTGAGAGAGCTCTTTCGAGAACTTGTAACTGACCCAAGGTCACACCAGCTGGCTGCATGTGGAAGAAGAAGAGGAGGAGAAGATTGGATTTATACCCTGCCCTTCACGCGGAGTCTCAGAGCGGCTTACAAACTCCTTCCCCTTCCCTGCCCCACAACAGACACCCTGTGAGGTAGGTGGGGCTGAGAGAGCTCTTTCGAGAACTGTTCTTGAGAGAACAGCTCTGAGAGAACTTGTAACTGACCCAAGGTCACACCACCAGCTGCATGTGGAGTGGTGCGGAATCAAACCCAGTTCTCCCAGGTTAGAGACCACGCTCCTAACCACTACACCAAACTGATCTCTGTAGTCTGGAAATCAATTGTAATTCTGAGAGATGTCCAGGTCTTTCCTTCCCCCCCCCCAACCCCTTTCAGTCCCAAAGCTGCTTCCCATTTAATACTTTAATTAACAGTTTAACTTACTCCCTGCTAATGCCCCACAGCCTCCTTGGACTCCCTACTTGGGAGCTGTAGCCCTAATTCCCTTTGCTATGGTTGCAGTAAGGCCAGCTGAGAACTACAACTTCCAAGGGTCAACACATCAAAAGTGGGGGTGTAAGAAAGGAGGAGCGAGCGGGACGGGCCAATAGGACACCAAGGCAGCTTCCCCAGTGGCCAATGGGAGAGTAGGTGAGTTGTCGCCAGCACGGCTTGCCATATATATGATGCTGCAGTCATTTAAGAAAATGATGATGGCCTCTTAAGAAACATACAGTAACTAACGTCATTCAGTTCTTGCGTCTGTTGTAAACTCCTTAATTATGCAGTATGTTAAATTGCTGCTAATCACAGGTCTTACCAATTACCTTTATCTAGTCTTAGCTATATTTGCTGCTCAGTTACTTAGGCATCTTGATTCAAATTGGCCCTTTCCAGCAATACCCTCCTTACCCTCTACCTATATGTAATGGTTGGTGACTTCTGTTGGTGGCTATCTGTTTCAGTGTATCTGAAGAGACGTTATACAGCAACTTTATTTAGGATGAATGAAGGAAGGAACACAAGACGGAATCCTTCACAGCAGTTCCTCTAGTCAGCTTATTAATTGCTGAGTGACTTTGGGCCACTCTCTCAGCCTAGCCTACCTCATGGGGTTGTTGTGAGGATAAACTAAAGGAAAGGAGAGTGATATAAGCTGCTTTGGATTCCCATTGGGGAAAAGGTGAAGTATAAATGATTTACATACATGCATACATACATACAGGGGCTGCGGTGGCTCAAGTGGTTAAGACGCTGCAGTCCGGAAGGTCGGTAGTTCAGCGGTTCGAGACCTGAGTGCCACGTGAGAGTGAGCTCCCGTCTCCGACCCCAGCTCCTGCCAACCTAGCAGTTCGAAAGCAAGAAATTGCAAGTAGATAAATAGGTACCGCTTTGATGGGAAGGTAACAGCGTTCCATGCGCCTCGGTGTCTAGTCATGCCAGCCACATGACCACGGAAACGTCTTCGGACAGCGCTGGCTCTTCGGCTTGGAAACGGAGATGAGCTCCACATCCTTAGAGTCGGATTCGACTGGCTTTCAAGCAAGGGAACCTTTACCTTTACCTATACATACATGCATACATAGGAAGAGGGAAATTTAAGAACAATTAATTATACAACAAATCTATTTGCAACTATTCTATCCTTTCCAAGCGAAAGATCTGGGGCCAGCACACCCATGGAATTCCACCCACCCCCCTACAGCAACCCCTGACTTATTTGCATGTGAATGGGAAATTGCCTTTCTCCTCTCCCTCCCTCCCAACTGGAGGGGGGGGAATTGTGGGGGGGGGGAAGCGCCATTGTTTCTACATCAAATGAAATATCTGGAGAAATCTCATACCCTGAATCTATTGTAGTGCTCGCTCATATTGAGATCAATACTCCCTCTAAGCTGTGGAGTCTTGTGAGCCAAAATTTTACTTTGTGAGCTACTGGCATTAAAGTTGTGAGCAAGCGATTTGGCTGCTGCCTAAATTAGCTTGCTCTGGAGCCATCCTTCCTGAGCGAAGACAGAAATATGTGAGCTGGAGGCTAAAAAACTGTGAGCAAGCTCACACTGACTCAGCTTAAAGGGAACACTGATTAAGATAGGGTTCTTCCTCATCTCATGTTTCATTTTGTTCAGAAGGGGTTTTTTTTCCTGTTGGGGGAACCACAGTCTCTGCCTCTGTCCCTTCCTCCCTATTCCCACTCTGCAAAATGTGAGCTAACTTATTATTGGGGGGGGCCTTGGCCTCTTCCCCTGTTTTCCTTCTTCATAGTCCAGCCTGACAGCCAGCTAGTAGAGCTGCTTAACAATGGAGGGTAGGTCAAAGCCTGGGCCACTGCCTCTATCCCCGTCTGTCTGCACAGCCATGCCTGCCTGAAGGCACAAACAAAGCTTTGCTTTGCCCCTCACTAACAAATGAAACCAAAGATAGCAAAAGAACCCATTTAAACAGGATCTATGCTTATACATAATCAGAAATCCCTCCGAAGCCTCTAATATAATGCAATGGTAAATGCTATGCCCAGAAATACCAGTCATGAAGATCAATTAATTGCTTTTGGATGGATGAGTTCCACATCGGGATTCTATCTGCTGGGTGACTTTATCACCTTGCGGCCCTTCCTGCTGCCTGGGAACCTGAATGCTCCTGGAGTACATTCAGATTCAAGCACTTCCTATTAATACAAAAATTCAGAAACCTTAGACTGATCAAATTATATCAACTGTACTAAAGAATGGGTGTGATTTGGGGTGGATTTTGATTCATTATTGGGCTTTTCAGAATTCTCATCTTTCTCGCTAGTAAGTTCCTGTTTCTTTG
>NW_015172624.1:240372-243861 GCF_001447785.1 Gekko japonicus | reverse complement strand
TGTTGCACAACTCTTACTGTACAAAAGTTCTTCCTGATATCCAGCTGGGTACCTTCCCACCCATTCTTGCGAGTCCTCTCCTCTGCTGCCAACAGGAACAGCCCCCTGCCCTTCAGATACTTCAAGAGAGCCATCCTGTCCCCCCCCCCTCCACCTCCTCTCCCCCAGCCTAAACATTCCCAAGCAGTGTTCCCTCTCATTAAGCTGAGTTAGTGTGAGCTAGCTCACAGTTTTTAAGCCTCCGGCTCACACATTTGTGTCTTAGCTCAAGAAGGAGGGCTCCAGGGCAAACTGATTTATACAGGAGCCAAATCGCTCGCTCACAGCTTTAAAGCCAGTAGCTCAGAAAGCAGAATTTTTGCTCACAAGACTCCACAGCTTAGAGGGAGCATTGACGTCCCTCAGTCTTTCCTCACAGGGCTTGGTCTCCACTGGAGGTTAGGAAATGATGCCCCCGGGAGTCAGGAATCCTGAAACATTACATTGGGGGAGGGTCCACAGCAGGAAGGGGGAATCCATGCAAACTGTCAATTTAGTCTGAATCCAGACTGGTGACTCTCACCCAATTCAGAGTGCCTTTCCCTAACACCCCCCCGCCACGCCACCCCACCCCGGCACATTTTTCTCTTTTATATGTAATGGTGTGCATAGCAGCGATCATCTTTCATGCTTTGCCTATCGAACATGTGCAATAATAAGCAAAGAAAAGCCAATTGTCGCCTGTCTGTGAACCTCCCGGGTTACTGGCCGGGCTTCTGTGATGTCATACTGGGGAGAATGCGAAGAATGCATGTTTTCAGCATTTTTTTTTAGTACCGTTCCTGTGTTCTCCCCCCACCCCTTGCCTGAACCTTTTAACCGCTGCCAACTCCTCTGGAATTCAAGAGGAAAGGAAACTCCACAGCTGCAGAGAGAGAGAGAGAGGAGATGGTCTGTAGGTCCAATTAAAGCCAGCCAGGATACAAAACAGCACATGCCTCTGTAGACCGTCTCTCTTGCCCCTTTCTTAGTCCTCTCTTGGATCACCCAAGCTCAACCCTGCAGCCGCAAGCATTTATTTAATGATGGTTGGGGGCAGGGGTCATTTCGTAGACAAAGAGGTGCAGGAGCTCATGAGCACAGCTCATTAGCATAACTCATTTGCATGTGCCACGCCCCCCACTCAGGCTCCCGTGGACTTTTTTGGATTCTAGCTTTTGGGGGGGGGGGGAACGTGCAGATCTGTCCTCGCAGAGGAGGGAGAGCTTGTACCTGAAGGTGGGCTGGGGGGGGGGCTCTGCAACTTACCTGGCTACTTCTTGCTCCTCATGGCTCAACTGAGGGCTGCTGGGGGCAGGGGGTGGGGCTTGTTGCATGTGCCCGCCCCCTGGGCTTCTTACTGCCGGAGCTTCCGCCCCTGTGCGCTCCTGCAGGAAATGACCCCTGGGTGGGGGAGTTTAGGTAGGAAGGAAAGGGAAGAGAACTCCAGACGGTCTCAGCAGGAGAGAAAGTATCAGGGGAAAGGGTGTGGGGGGGGGACAGGCATCAAAAGGGACCCTGTTCTGATCCGTCGGTCTCTTGATGGTGTGGCGTTATGTCTCCTAAAGCTCCACAGAAGCCCGATCTTCAAGCTTCCGAAATCCTGCTGAGAATTTCTCCTGGCATTCTGGAGTTCCCTGGGCTTATCTTCAGAGTTGAAAGGATGCACCAGGGTTCCTCCATGGTTCGGTTTGCCTTCATTTCCCAGTCTGCCCAATCTTTTTATCTTCTCCCATTCCTTGGTTTCTCTCCCCCCGCCCCAATTATCCAGAAGCAGGTGTGCATTGATGAAACACTTGGGGGGGGGAAGTCTTGATGTGATGGGATTTTATTTACATCTGTTTGTTATGAAAATCATAGACCATGCGCTCTTCTGTGCATGAAATGTGATGGTGTATTTGGGGCTCAGTCATGCCTTTATTTAATTCACCAGTCTCTTGAGGTGAGCATGAGCCATTCTCTGAAGGCACCATGGAACTCTGGAGGTGCGTAGCTGAGAGAGAGCATTCTTTCGGTGTTCGAGAGACAGGGAATGAAATGTCCCTCTGTTCCCATTGTGCACATCATTTATCATTTACTCTCCACGATAGGGATACCATCCTCAAGGTGGGACTGGGGATCCTCCAGAATTAGAGCTCATCGCCAGAGAACAGAAATCAGTTCTCCCTGGAGAAAAAGGGATGTTTTGGAGGGTGGACTCTGTGGCATTGTACTTCACTGAGGTTCCCGTCCACCGCAGGCTCTGTCCCCAAATCTCCTGGAGTTCCCTAGCCTGGAGATTGGTGTAGTGGTAAGATCATGGGCTCCAGGGGTCATCTCCTGCAGGAGCGCACAGGAGCGGAGCTCCAGCAGTAAAGAGCCCAGGGGGCGGGCACATGCAACAAGCCCCACCCCCTGCTCCCAGCAGCCCTCAGTCAGAGCAAGAAGCAGCCAGGTAAGTTGCAGAGCCTCCCCCCCCCAGCCCCCTGGTCCAAAACAGCCCAGTGGCACCTTTAAGACCAAGTTTTATTCAGGTACAAGCTCTCCCTCCTCTGTGAGGACAGATCTGTACATTCCCCCCCCCAATAGCTGGCAATCCAAAAGAGCTCAGTGGAGCCTGAGCGGTGGGTGTTGCCTTCTGACACACTTCCGGTGATGTCAGGGGGTGTGACATATGCAAATAAGTGTTAATGAGTTATGTTAATGAGCTCCTGCACCTCTTTTTCTATTAAATGACCCCTGATGGGCTCTAATCTAGGAAGACCAGGTTCCCCACTCCTCTACATGTAGCTGCTCGTGAGCTCTTGGATCAGTCACAAGTTCTCTCAGAGCTGTTCTCTCAAGAGCAGTCCTTGAAAGTGCTCTCTCAGCCCCACCTACCAGTGTTCCCTCTAAGCTGAGTTAGTGTGAGCTAGCTCAGTTTTTTTGTCCTCCAGCTCACACATTTTTGTCTGAGCTCAGGAAGGAGGGCTCCAGAGCAAACCAATTTATGTAGGAGCCAAATGGCTCACTCACAAATTTAATGTCAGTAGCTCACACGGTAGGATTTTTGCTCACAAGATTCCGCAGCTTAGAGGGAACATTGCAGTGCCTGTTGTTGGAAGGAGAAGGGAAAGGTGATTGTAAGTCACTCTGAGACTTTGAGTGAAGGGCAGGGTATAAATCCAATTCACTGCCACAGGAGGAGGTGGTGGCGGCTACAAGCATGGACGGCTTCAAAAGGGAATTACATAGGCATATGAAGCAGAGGTCCATCAGTGGCTATTAGCCACAAGATATAGATGGGGCTCTGGGGCAAGGGATGCTCTGTCTTCTTGGTGCTTGGGGGGTCAACAGTGGGAGGGCTTCTGGCATCCTGGCCCCACTGCTGGACCTCCTGATGGCACCTGGTATTTTTGGCCACTGTGTGACAGAGTGTTGGACTGGATGGGCCATTGGCCTGATCCAACACTGGCTTCTCTTATGTTCTTATATGGAGCAGAAGTCCATCAG
>NW_015172624.1:239233-239392 GCF_001447785.1 Gekko japonicus | reverse complement strand
GGCATGACTAAACACCAAGGCGCACGGAATGCTGTTACCTTCCCACTGAAGTGGTACCTATTTATCTACTTGCAATTTCTTGCTTTCGAGCTGCTGGGTTGGCAGGATCCCTATTTATACCTTGTGGCTAATAGCCATCGATGGATCTCTGTTCCATAT
>NW_015172624.1:235706-239175 GCF_001447785.1 Gekko japonicus | reverse complement strand
GCAGTGAATTCCATTTGTTAATCACTCTTTGGGTGACAAAGTACTTCCTTTTATCTGTTCTAACCCGACTGCTAAGCAATTTCATGAAGTGCCCACGAGTTCTTGTATTGGGAGAAAGGGAGAAAAGTCCTTCTTTCTCAACCTGCTCTATCCCATGCATAATCTTGTAAACCTCGACCGTGTCACCCCTTAGTCTTTGTTTCTCCAAACGAAAGAGCCCCAAGTTAGAGCCCCAAGTACTTTAACCTTTCTTCACAGGGGAAGTGTTCCAACACTTTGATCATTCTACTTGCCGTTTTCTGCACTTTTTCCAATGCTATAATATCCTTTCTGAGGTATGGTGACCAAAATTGCACACAGTATTCCCGATGAGGTTGCACCATTGATTTATACAGGAGCATTATGATACTGGCTGATTTGTTTTCAATTCCCTTCCTAATAATCCCCAGCATAGCGTTGGCCTTTTTTATTGCAGTGGCACACTGTCTCGGTACTTTCAGTGAGTTATCTACTATGACTGCCTCTCTTGGTCAGTCTTTGCCAGTTTGGACCCCATTAACCTGTATTTATAGTTAGGAGTTTTGGCCCCAATGTGCATCACTTTGCACTTGGCCACACTGAACCCCATTGTGGCATAATGTTATAACAATCTGTCTCTCAATATCCTTGAACTCCCAGCTTTCGTTAAAAAAAAAATCCATTGCTAGCCGCTTTCATTGCAGAGATAGGACAGGCAAGGCAGTTTAGTGTAGTGGTTAAGTGTGCGCAGGGGTCATTTTGTAGAAAAAGAGCTAGGGGAACTCATTAGCATAACTCATTAGCATATGCCACACCTCCTGACATCAGGGGCCCGGCGGTGGACCTGCAAGGCCAGCGGGAGTACGAGGAAGCCCTGCCAAGGCCCTCCCTGGCCCTAGGCAGGCAGGGGTGGGGAGAGGTGGGGAGGAAGCAACTTACCCTCCCTCTTCTCCTGCCTCCTCCTGGCTGAATGAGGGCTGGAAGCGGGGCGGCCGGAAGCAGGGGGCGGGGCTTCGTCATGTGCCCCGGCCCCCTGCACCTCACCCAGTTCCCCCGTGTTCCCCCCCCGAAATGACCTCTGGCTTTTGTGTCATCTGCAAATTTAGCTGCTTCACTGCTTACTCCCAGCTCCAAATCATGAATGTTGCTAAATAAGGGCTAAGGTTGAACAAAGTTTATCTTACTGAGCTTGTGAAAGAGCCATATTCTGCTTCAGGAAGCAGGTTGTAATGAGGGGCCTGCAAGATCAAAGCCAAAAACCCACCCACCTTCTGGGTTATTTCGTTCCCAAGGACCTCTCAGTCGTCTTCGAAGTGTTAATGAGCATTCTATTGCAGGAACAATGTTCCATCACAAGTCAGCTCTCATTAATTTTTTTTTTTTTAGATATCAAGGATCAGATTTTGGGAGGAGGGATGGACGGGATTTCCTTCATTCCATTTATTTCCTGCTCTAGAAAATCTCTCTCTGCCTCACACTCCGCTTCTTTCGCTTTTGACTTTAATTAGGAATATCTGCTGCAGTGTCGAGCGCCTTCCCTTCCTACATATCTTCCTCCCCCTGTGCCACCTCATGCAAACATACATATTGATACAACAAAGAAGCTTTTTGGTTGGCGCGCATGTACATGTTGACGACGAAGAGACATTTTCTCCAAAAAGACAAACCGGCATAATGTTCCTCTGTGGGCAATGTTTTTCTTCAGTGTGCGCATGCACTTTGGTGTGTTGATAGTGCATCATGGGGAAGGGATGCTGTTATATACTGCCGTTTGGGGCAAATATTTTGAACGAGGGTGCACATGCACAGTGATCCATGTCTTAGTTACATCTAGACTGGGCTGCTGCGATGCGCTGTACTTGGGGCTACACTTGAAGAGTGTTTGGAAGCTGCAGCTAGTGCAGAATGATGCAGCTAGACTGCTGGTTGGGACCAGTTCCCAGGATCATGTGACCCCCCCAGTCCTACCACAAGCCAGTGGTCTTCTGAGCCACCTCTGAGCCCAATTAAAGGTGTTGTTTCTGACCTTTAAAGCCCTATATGGCTCGGGACTGGGGTATCTAAAGAACTATCTCCTCCCACCTGTTCCTTCCTGGAGGACAAAGATCACAGAGAGAGACCATCTTGACTGTCCCCTTGATCAAAGAGTTTGTCTGACAGGCAGGGGTCATTTCCTGCGGGAGCGCACAGGAACGGAGCTCCGGCAGTAAGGAGCCCAGGGGTGTGGGCACATGCAACAAGCCCCACCCCCCTGCTCCCAGCAGCCCTCAGTTGGGCCACGAGGAGCAAGAAGCAGCCAGGTAAGTTGCAGAGCCCCCCCCGCCCGCCAGCCCGCCTTCAGGTACAAACTCTCCCTCCTCTGTGAGGGCAGATCTGCGCGTTTCCCCCCCCCAATAGCTAGCAATCCAAAACACTCCAGTGGCACCTTTAAGGCCAAGTTTTATTCAGGTACAAGCTCTCCCTCCTCTGTGAGGACAGATCTGCACGTTCCCCCCTCCCAATAGCTAGCAATCCAAAAGAATCCAGTGGAGCCTGAGCAGTGGGTGTTGCCTTCTGACACACTTCCGGTGATGTCAGGGACTGTGGCATATGCAAACGAGTTATGCTAACGAGTTATGCCAATGAGCTCCTGCACCTCTTTTTCTATGACATGACCCCTGCTGATAGGTATGCAAGAGAGGGTCATCTGGTGGCAACCCCACAATTATCGAACAACCTCCCCCTGGGCCCCCTCCCTCTCAGTCTTTAGGAGGCCGTTTATTTATTTGCTAAATTTATATCCCGCCCCTCCCCGCCGATCTGTTAAAACACTGATATATAATAAAACACAAATTAATTAAAATCACAATATATAAAATCGTACATATTCAAACACATGTTAACGTCAGATGGCGTTAATCTCTCGGCATTAAACGGTCGCCCACCGCTCTAGTCCAGGCTCGTGCCGGGCTGTTGGTGCTGATGGTGATGTTAGGGACAGGGCCAGGTTATTAAAGGCGGCAACCTAATCAAAAGCCTGGTGGAAGAGCTCCGTTTTACAGGCCCTGCGGAACTGTAAAAGGTCCCGCAGGGCCCTGATGTCACCCGGGAGCTCATTCCACCAGTATGGAGCCATGACTGAGAAGGCCCTGGCCCTCGTTGCAGCCGTTGCAGCCAGCCTGGCTTCTTTAGGGCCCCGGGAGAACCAGGCGATTTTGGGATCCCGATCTTAGTGCTCTCCGAGGAACATGTGGGGAAAGGTGGTCCTTTAGGTAAGTAGGGCCCTGACCATATAGGGCTTTAAAGGTAAGAACCAGCACTTGAACCGAATCCGGTATGCTATAGGCAGGCAGTGCAGTGCTTTTAGGGAGGGCTGGATGTGTTCCCGCACGGGAGGGCACAACAACAACCTCGCCGCTGCATTCTGCACCAGCTGCAGCTTCCGGATTTGGGACAAGGGCAGCCCCATGTA
>NW_015172624.1:232600-232716 GCF_001447785.1 Gekko japonicus | reverse complement strand
TTGCTTTACTGAACTACAGAAATTGCCTCGAGTCCATCCAAAATCATCTTAGATCATCTCTCAGTGAGACTGAGAAACCCCTTGCTATCTGCCAGTCTGTTGCTCCCTCTGTATTC
>NW_015172624.1:232182-232340 GCF_001447785.1 Gekko japonicus | reverse complement strand
TGCATCACTTTGCACTTGGCCACACTGAACCCCATTTGCCACGTTGACGCCCACTCGCCCATCCTCGACAGATCCCTTTGGAGTGCCTCACAATCCTCCCAACTTTTCACCACCCTGAACAGTTTTGTGCAGGGGTCATTTTGTAGAAAAAGAGCTAG
>NW_015172624.1:229512-232065 GCF_001447785.1 Gekko japonicus | reverse complement strand
AGGCAGGCAGGGGTGGGGAGAGGCGGGGAGGAAGCAACTTACCCTCCCTCTTCTCCTGCCTCCTCCTGGCTGAATGGGGGCTGGAAGCGGGGCGGCCGGAAGCAGGGGGCGGGGCTTCGTCATGTGCCCCGCCCCCCTGCATCTCACCCAGTTCCCCCGCGTTCCCCCCCGAAATGACCTCTGGTTTTGTGTCATCTGCAAATTTAGCTGCTTCACTGCTTACTCCCAGCTCCAAATCATGAATGTTGCTAAATAAGGGCTAAGGTTGAACAAAGTTTATCTTACTGAGCTTGTGAAAGAGCCATATTCTGCTTCAGGAAGCAGGTTGTAATGAGGGGCCTGCAAGATCAAAGCCAAAAACCCACCCACCTTCTGGGTTATTTCGTTCCCAAGGACCTCTCAGTCATCTTCGAAGTGTTAATGAGCATTCTATTGCAGGAACAATGTTCCATCACAAGTCAGCTCTCATTAATTTTTTTTTTTTTAGATATCAAGGATCAGATTTTGGGAGGAGGGATGGACGGGATTTCCTTCATTCCATTTATTTCCTGCTCTAGAAAATCTCTCTCTGCCTCACACTCCGCTTCTTTCGCTTTTGACTTTAATTAGGAATATCTGCTGCAGTGTCGAGCGCCTTCCCTTCCTACATATCTTCCTCCCCCTGTGCCACCTCATGCAAACATACATATTGATACAACAAAGAAGCTTTTTGGTTGGCGCGCATGTACATGTTGACGACGAAGAGACGTTTTCTGCAAAAAGACAAACCGGCATAATGTTCCTCTGTGGGCAATGTTTTTCTTCAGTGTGCGCATGCACTTTGGTGTGTTGATAGTGCATCATGGGGAAGGGATGCTGTTATATACTGCCGTTTTGGGGCAAATATTTTGAACGAGGGTGCACATGCACAGTGATCCATGTCTTAGTTACATCTAGACTGGGCTGCTGCGATGCGCTGTACTTGGGGCTACACTTGAAGAGTGTTTGGAAGCTGCAGCTAGTGCAGAATGATGCAGCTAGACTGCTGGTTGGGACCAGTTCCCAGGATCATGTGACCCCCCCAGTCCTACCACAAGCCAGTGGTCTTCTGAGCCACCTCTGAGCCCAATTAAAGGTGTTGTTTCTGACCTTTAAAGCCCTATATGGCTCGGGACTGGGGTATCTAAAGAACTATCTCCTCCCACCTGTTCCTTCCTGGAGGACAAAGATCACAGAGAGAGACCATCTTGACTGTCCCCTTGATCAAAGAGTTTGTCTGACAGGCAGGGGTCATTTCCTGCGGGAGCGCACAGGAACGGAGCTCCGGCAGTAAGGAGCCCAGGGGTGTGGGCACATGCAACAAGCCCCACCCCCCTGCTCCCAGCAGCCCTCAGTTGGGCCACGAGGAGCAAGAAGCAGCCAGGTAAGTTGCAGAGCCCCCCCCGCCCGCCAGCCCGCCTTCAGGTACAAACTCTCCCTCCTCTGTGAGGGCAGATCTGCGCGTTGCCCCCCCCCAATAGCTAGCAATCCAAAACACTCCAGTGGCACCTTTAAGGCCAAGTTTTATTCAGGTACAAGCTCTCCCTCCTCTGTGAGGACAGATCTGCACGTTCCCCCCTCCCAATAGCTAGCAATCCAAAAGAATCCAGTGGAGCCTGAGCAGTGGGTGTTGCCTTCTGACACACTTCCGGTGATGTCAGGGACTGTGGCATATGCAAACGAGTTATGCTAACGAGTTATGCCAATGAGCTCCTGCACCTCTTTTTCTATGACATGACCCCTGCTGATAGGTATGCAAGAGAGGGTCATCTGGTGGCAACCCCACAATTATCGAACAACCTCCCCCTGGGCCCCCTCCCTCTCAGTCTTTAGGAGGCCGTTTATTTATTTGCTAAATTTATATCCCGCACCTCCCCGCCGATCTGTTAAAACACTGATATATAATAAAACACAAATTAATTAAAATCACAATATATAAAATCGTACATATTCAAACACATGTTAACGTCAGATGGCGTTAATCTCTCGGCATTAAACGGTCGCCCACCGCTCTAGTCCAGGCTCGTGCCGGGCTGTTGGTGCTGATGGTGATGTTAGGGACAGGGCCAGGTTATTAAAGGCGGCAACCTAATCAAAAGCCTGGTGGAAGAGCTCCGTTTTACAGGCCCTGCGGAACTGTAAAAGGTCCCGCAGGGCCCTGATGTCACCCGGGAGCTCATTCCACCAGTATGGAGCCATGACTGAGAAGGCCCTGGCCCTCGTTGCAGCCGTTGCAGCCAGCCTGGCTTCTTTAGGGCCCCGGGAGAACCAGGCGATTTTGGGATCCCGATCTTAGTGCTCTCCGAGGAACATGTGGGGAAAGGTGGTCCTTTAGGTAAGTAGGGCCCTGACCATATAGGGCTTTAAAGGTAAGAACCAGCACTTGAACCGAATCCGGTATGCTATAGGCAGGCAGTGCAGTGCTTTTAGGGAGGGCTGGATGTGTTCCCGCACGGGAGGGCACAACAACAACCTCGCCGCTGCATTCTGCACCAGCTGCAGCTTCCGGATTTGGGACAAGGGCAGCCCCATGTA
>NW_015172624.1:227115-229425 GCF_001447785.1 Gekko japonicus | reverse complement strand
CATGCCATTTGAGGGGAAAACAAAGAGTTTTCCCCTCAAATGGCGTGGCCCCGCCCCCAGCGTGCGAAGTCACTTCCGGGTGACGCACACGCGGGGGTGGGGTTTCCCCCAGGCCCCGATTCCGTGGGAGCAGAAAGCGGGGCTCGAAAGCGGGGGGGAAATCTGCCCCCCCGGGGGCATTTGGCAGCCCTAGAACCAACTGCTTAATCAGCCATAGGTGGTAAAAGGCCAACTTGGCCGTGGCTGCTACCTGGGGCTCCATCGTTAAGGAGGCTTCCAGGAGCACTCCTAACCTCCGCCGCTGGCACCAATGGCACCCCATCCAAGGTCGGGAGAGGGATCCCAAACCCTGGCCCGCTCCAACTCAGGCACAGTGTTCATCAATGTTCAATGTTCAATCAATGTTCAATCAATGTTCATCAATTGTTCTAAATAAATGTTCTAAATAATAATAATAAGTGGTGTAGTGGTTACAGCCTTGGACTGGCATCTGGACTGGCATCTGCCATGGAAGCTTGCTTGGGTGCCCGTGGGCCAGTCACACACTCTCAGCCTAGCCTACCTCCCAGGCTTGTTGTGAGGATAAAATGGAGGAGAGGAGAACAGTATGTCACTTTGGGTCCCCATAGGGGAGAAAGGTGGGGTAGAAATGCAGTAAGTAAGTAAGTAATGTGCTCAGGAACTCTGGCAATGCACAAGGGAAAAGGAGGTATGACAAAGTGCACATGTGCTGTCTGCCCAGAAACCAAAAACTAGAGAACAGCAGGGAGTAGTAGCCATCTGCAAAAGAACAAAGTTCGAGTCCAGGGGCACCTTTAAGACCAACAAAGTTTTATTCAAGGTATGAGATTTTGTGTGCATGCACCCTTCCTCAGATACATTGAAGTGGAGGTTAACAGTTCTTATATATATATATATAGACTGATGCCTCTACATCAGGCATATCCAACTTCAAACAAGTAGTGATCTATGTTTTCCGGCCAAAAGTGTTGGTGATCTATCACCATGAAAATAAAGTTTCGAATTAGTTTCAAATTAGATTTTAACCCACTAAAGTTGGGTTCCACCGCCTGTCGGCTCCCCCGCCGCCCCCCCCCCCCATTTATAATGCACCTTATGTCATTTACTGGTAAGCAAAATAAGCAAAAACAAAACAGAGAGACGACGATCCAGAAAGAACTGTGAACATTTTTTTTATTTTTTATTGTTATCTTTCTTTAACTGTCTCAACTTTCTTTAATTTTTATTCAAATTTATTTGTGTTAAATGTAGGTCAAGTATTGATCCAGGCTGATCTTGCGCAAACTTTAAAACTTCACTGCATCTTCTCAAGTTGAGAAATTTGTCTCTTGGCACTTTTGTTGTTGTTCAGTCGCACAGTCGAGTCTGACTCTTCGCGACCCCATGGACCAGATCACGCCAGGCCTTCTGGTCTTCCGCCGTCCTCTAGGCACTAGGTTAGTATAAACACTGGCTGAATCTGGTCCAAAACTGTCACTGTCCCAAAGTATTAAAGATCAACAGGAACTGAAGAGCTCTGGATGATGCCAAAACCACACATGCAGTTCTAAAAGTAAAAATAAAGATTCATCATACTGGCACCAATAGTCGAATACCACCAATCATTAAAAAAAAAACCCAAACACCTGTCCAGCAAACCAGGAGACCAAGTGGGGCTCATGATCTACTGGTAGATCGTGATCTACCTGTTGGACATACCTGCTCTACATAGGTGGACAGCAAATTAGCATACAACTAGCTCATGCCTTGAATAAAACGTTGTTGTTCTTAAAGGTGCCGCTGGATTCGAACTTTGTTCTGCTGCTGCAGGCCCACCCGGCTGCCCACCTGGATCCATCTGCAAAAGAGTTCTGGTAATTCGAGAACCCCAAATCAGGGGAGAGATTGGGGTCAGGTTCAACGTTCCCTCTAAGCTGTGGAGTCTTGTGAGCAAAAACTTTACTTTGTGAGCTACTGCCACTCAAGTTGTGAGCAAGCGATTTGGCTCCTGCATAAATTAGTTTGCTCTGGAGCCATCCTTCCTGAGCGAAGACAAAAATGTGTGAGCCGGAGGCCAAAAAACTGTGAGCTGGCTCACACTAACTCAGCTTAGAGGGAACCCTGGCAGGTTATTTTTTGTTAGCGATGCAGCACAGCGGGCCGAAGAATGGACGGGGGGGGGGATCATAACAATTAATTCAGGCCATGTGGTCTACCATGGAACCTTGTCTGTTTTATTTCCCCTGGAGTGGAAGAAGGCAAGTAGCACTTCTTCCGGGCGGGGGGGGGGGGGGGGGGTGAAAAGAACCC
>NW_015172624.1:215230-226729 GCF_001447785.1 Gekko japonicus | reverse complement strand
GGGGGGGAGAAAGGGAAGGGCCCCTTTTCCGGGGGGGGGGGGGGGGGGAGAGAGGTTGAAAAGAACTCGCTATACACCTCTGGCTGCCGCTGCCTCTCCAGCTGCCCCCCTCCCCGGCAAAATGCAACCCAAGCCTTAATTGCAGAAAGCACTTAGTGGCATTTGCGGGGAAGCAGGGCAAAGCATAAACGTCTCAAGTGCCAGGGGAAACAATGGCTCCAGCCATCGAGAAAGATTCCATGGTGACAGCGAGCGAGAGGAGGTGGTTGACTGAAGAAGGGAGCCCGAGAAGCCGGGGGTGGGGAAGAATGAGCTAGGCCAGACAAAAGCAGGAAAGGAGGGCACCGAGAGGATTGATGCGCTAGGGTGGGGGGGAGCACGTTCGGAGCATTGCACGGATGCGCTTGCTAGCGTGCTGGAGACGGGAGAACTTGGCTGGAATGAGACCTGGAATGAGCGTTTCAGAGGACATCCATGTCGGTCTGCAGTAAAACAGCAAGATTCGAGTCCAGGAGCGCCTTAGAGAACGGCGAGATTTTCGGGGTATGAACTTTTGAGAGTCAAAGCTTGAACGTTCATACCCTGGAAATCTTGTTGGTCTCTAAGAAGCCACTGGATTCAAAAGTGGACAATCCATCTGAGTTGGTTTTGGTGGCAATGCTCCTTCTCCCGAGCATCTGATGAATACTCGCATGAGCTTCTGACACATCACTTGCTTAACCATGAAGGTGCCGTGAAAGTTCATACCCTGAAAATCTCGTCACGCTGTAAGGTGCTATTGGACTTGAGTCTAGCCATTCGGAGTGGGGAATCCATCAGACCTGTTTTTGGTGGCAATGCTCGTTCTCCCGAGCATCAGATGAATGCTCGCTCGAGCTTCTGATACATCACTTGCTTAACCATGAAGGTGCCATGAAAGTTCGTACCCTGATAAATCTCATCCGGCTATAAGGTGGTATTGGACTCGAGTCTAGCCACTCGGAGTGGGGAGTCCATCAGACCTGTTTTTGGTGGCAATGCTCGTTCTCCTGAGCATCAGATGAGT
Source organism: Gekko japonicus (assembly GCF_001447785.1). Lineage (NCBI taxonomy): Eukaryota > Metazoa > Chordata > Lepidosauria > Squamata > Gekkonidae > Gekko > Gekko japonicus. The sequence goes on along the minus strand of NW_015172624.1, from coordinate 225,684 downwards.
AGTCGCACGAGCTTCTGACACATCACTTAACCGTGAAGGTGCTGTGAAAGTTCGTACCCTGAAAATCTCGTCAGGCTGTAAGGTGGTATTGGACTCGAGTCTAGCCATTCGGAGTGGGGAATCCATCAGACCTGTTTTTGGTGGCAATGCTCATTCTCCCGGGCATCAGATGAATGCTCGCTCGAGCTTCTGAAACATCACTTGCTTAACCGTGAAGGTGCCGTGAAAGTTCGTACCCTGAAAATCTCGTCAGGCTGTAAGGTGGTATTGGACTCGAGTCTAGCCATTCGGAGTGGGGAATCCATCAGACCTGTTTTTGGTGGCAATGCTGATGAATACTCGCACAAGCTTCTGACACATCACTTGCTTAACCCATGAAGGTGCCATGAAAGGTCATACCCCAAAAATCTTGTTAGGCTCCAAGATGCTACTGGACTCATCTTGGTTTCCTCACTGTTACGCTGCACCTTTGGCTTTGTAGTTTCTAGCCATTCAGAGTGGGGGCAATGCTCATTCTCCCAAGCATCTGATGAATGCTCGCACTAGCTTCTGACACATCACTTGCTTAACCATGAAGATGCCATGAAAGTTTGTACCCTGAAAATCTCGTCAGGCTGTAAGGTGGTATTGGACTCGAGTCTAGCCACTCGGAGTGGGGAGTCCATCAGACCTGTTTTTGGTGGCAATGCTCGTTCTCCTGAGCATCAGATGAGTAGTCGCACGAGCTTCTGACACATCACTTAACCGTGAAGGTGCTGTGAAAGTTCGTACCCTGAAAATCTCGTCAGGCTGTAAGGTGGTATTGGACTCGAGTCTAGCCATTCGGAGTGGGGAATCCATCAGACCTGTTTTGGGGGCAACGCTCCTTCTCCCGAGCATCTGATGAGTAGTCGCACGAGCTTCTGACACATCACTTGCTTAACCCATGAAGGTGCCATGAAAGGTCATACCCCAAAAATCTTGCTGGCTCTAAGATGCTACTGGACTCATCTTGTTTTCTAGCTGTTTGGAGTGGACAATCCATCTGACTTGGTTTTGGTGGCAACGCTTCTTCTCCCAAGCATCTAATGAATACTCGCACGAGCTTCTGACACATCACTTGCTTAACCCATGAAGGTGCCATGAAAGGTCATACCCCAAAAATCTTGCTGGCTCTAAGATGCTACTGGACTCATCTTGTTTGTGATTCATCCAGGCCAGCATTTCACATGATGTACTCTGTATATATATTAAATAAGCAAGGTGACAATAGCCATCCTTGTCGTACTCCTTTTCCTATGCTGAACCAATCAGTTGTTCCATATCCGGTTCTAAATGTCGCTTCTCGGCTAAGTTCTTGGTTCTAAGGTGCTACTGGACTCGAATCTAGCCGTTCAGAGTGGAGGATCCGTCTGACCTGTTTTTGGTGGCAACACTCATTCTCCCGAGCATCCGATGAAGGCTCGCACGAGCTTCTGACAGATCCCTTGCTTAACCATGAGGGTGCCTTGACACTCTTGGATTGTTTCAGCACTGTGACCCCTTTGGAAGGTTCCCAGAACATAAACAAATCATTTCCACTCCAACCCAGTGGCTATTATTGTCACAAAACGGCAGGTCTGTACAAAATCCAGCAGAAAAGGATGTACAGTCCAAAATGCACAGTAGCCATGTCCATTGTTTCGAGGGAAAGAATAATTAGTCACCAGCTCCTGAGTCATAACTGATCAAACCAACTGCACTCATAAAAATAAGGTTTTGTTTTTTATATATGGAGGGAAATGGGAAGATCAGCCAAGCAACCACAAAATCATTATAAAATTGACAGTGATTGATCAGTGACTAAATAAATGATATTTGAATGACTTGGCAGTGGGTTAATCTGGCTCATGGCCTGGAAATGCCTACACTCCTAATATTAACAACAAACAACAGTGATGTGATAATGAACTGATAGTCATGAATGTACCTTGGGACATGAAGAGAATGCTGTTCATCACCACTGCTGAATCTTCACATCAGTCAGCACAATTAGTCCCTGCAGTTTTGACCTTGAGTAAGCAAAGAAACAAAAGGAAGCATGCCTCTGAGCATGTGAAAACAGCAATTCCTTTACCACTGACTAATGCCAAGCAGGACTGAATTCAGGGCCCAGTTCCTGTGTTGGCACTCATCTTGTTCTCCTCACTGTTACGCTGCATCATTGGCTTTGTAGTTTCAAAGATGCCAATACACTGTTCCTGGTGCGTGGCTGTTTCATATGGTGCCAGGGTGCTGGGAAGATAGCGGCTTGGTACGAAAGGGCCAAAAATATAGTGACAATTCAGGCAGTGAAAAATAAGGTCAAATGGGGAGGGGCCAGTAGTTTGGTGACAGAGCATCTGCTTGGCATACGGAAGGCTCCAGGTTCAATCCCCGGCATCTCCTGTTCAAAGGATCAGATAGTAGGTGATTTGAAAAATCTCAGGCAGAGAACCTGGAGAGCTGCTTCCAGTCTGAGTAGACCTTACTGACCTGGCTGGACCGAGGGTCCGGTTCATGTGTCCATGCGTCATGATTATTCCAGTAAGGATGATGCACAAGCAGACTCAGTACATGCAGGGACAGGGGTCATTTCCTGCAGGAGCGCACAGGAGCGGAGCTCCGGCAGTAAGGAGCCCAGGGGGCAAGCACATGCAACAAGCCCCACCCCCTGATCCCTGCAGCCCTCAGTCAGAGCAAGAAGCAGCCAGGTAAGTTGCAGAGCTCCCCCCGGCCCTCTGGTCCAAAACAGTCCAGTGGCCCCTTTAAGACCAAGTTTTATTCAGGTACAAGCTCTCCCTCCTCTGTGAGTACAGATTTGCACGGGACAGATCTGCATGCCCCCCCCAATAGCTAGCAATCCAAAAGAGTGGAGCCTGAGCGGTGGGTGTTGCCTTCTGACACACTTCCGGTGATGTCAGGGGGTGTGGCATATGCAAATAAGTTATGCTAATGAGTTATGCTAATGAGCTCCTGCACCTCTTTTTTTACGAAATGACCCCTGTGCAGGGATGCTACCAAAATTCTCCCCATTCAGTTTTTTTCACCGGCTTCTGATGTTCCAAACTACCTCCATCTCTCCAGAGGTAACCGAATAAATGACAAATGCTACCCTGTTCCATTTTTTGAAAAAAAATCTTAATTTCTCAACAGAGTGCTGAGCATACACAGATTACCGCCATGTTCACTTCCGTCATTGTTTTTCCTGTCCATTCTGAGGAAATCTGATAGAACTGCTAATAGGCATCGCATGTTGTATCAGTTATCAATGGTGTCAAAGGGCCATTGAAGAAGAAAAAATCCCACATAGTGAATGGCGAACAGCCAGCAAAGAAAGTGGGAGGAATGAAAGGACCTGCAATGACAATATGCAAAAACATCCATAATTACCAGGGGTCATTTTGTAGAAAAAGAGGCGCAGGGACTCATGAGCATAACTCATTAGCATAACTTATTTGCATATGACACACACCGCGACATCACCAGAAGTGTGGCAGAAGGCAACACCCACCGCTCAAGCTCCAGTGAACTGTTTTGGATTGCTAGCTATTGGGGTGGGGGAATGTGCAGATCTGTCCTCGCAGAGGAGGGAGAGCTTGTACCTGAATAAAACCTGGTCTTAAAGGTGCCACTGGACTGTTGTGGATTGCTAGCTATTGGGTAGCTTACCTGGCTTCTTCTTGCTCTGACTGAGGGCTGCTGGGAGCAGGAGGTGGGGCTTGTTGCATGTGCCCGCCCCGTGGGCTCTTTACTGCCGGAGCTCCGCTCCTGTGCGCTCCTGCAGGAAATGACCCCTGATAATTACAGTCCAGAGTTCTTCTCTGGACTGAATATACAGCCGGCTGGGTGGCAAATGGGCACCAAACTGGGGGTCTATCCAGCCTCCCTCTCTGATGCTTTCAACACTGTGTCCAAGGGATGAAGTCCAACCTGGGAAATGTAGTCTCTCATCTCATGGCACCTGACATCTTAATGGTGGTTGGGGGCTCACAGAGATGGAGAGAGTTTCTTCCCCCCCCCCTTTCTGAGAGGTCTCCATTGTCTTTTACAATTTGTTGGGCCTTTCTCATTCAAGCCTCGGGCGGGTTTGTCAGCATTAGAAAAACACCATACAGAAACCAGTCTCCATGCATCAAGATTCCTTTGTTGTGGTGTTGCAGCGGTCTCCTCGTGATTGTATGAACGGGCATGTCAGGTTGTTCTTCCTCATGGCGTTTGACCCCTCGACACAACATGATTCTCAAGGAACTCACGTTATCAACTCCTGTGAGATGACTCCCCCCCCCCCAATGCTTTGATCAATTTGTACACCTGTGTGGCATCGGGACGGCAAAGCACACAGGCTCTAATCCTGTGATTAGTTTTTAGAAATGTCCCTACTTAAATTAGAATTCGGGAAGAGCAGAGCTGAGAGCGGAATGAGCCCACAGAACAATTAAGGAAGGGGGGGCTCTCATTCCCTGAGAGACAGGGGCGGGGGTTTTCAGCCATGGCAGAAACAGAGACACCGTGTTATCGTTTCTCGGTGGAAAGTCGAACAGGCACTGCCTTGGCTGGTTTCCTCTGCTTTCTCCCTTACTGACCCCCCCCCCACATGCTCACTATCTCACTGACCAGATGGTGCTACATGCGGTGGATCACGCACTGTAAGCCAGTGAAGATTCTAGGCCTGATAAGTTACCGCAAAGTTAGCTGCAGCTGGTGTTCTCTTATTTCTGGGGAGGGGGGGTGAGGCACAATAAAGAAGCAACCCATCTGCACTCTAGGGCCCCAATCCAGTGAACTGCAGGTGCAGCAGAAGGCTGGTGCACCAGGTTTATGAAATTGTGAACAGGGTGGAGAATTTTTCCCCTACATGCACTCTCATGCATTTTTTCCCCCACATGCACCTTCTTGGTGGCAGCCCCTACCTGGTGGAATGAGCTCCCGGAGGAGATCAGAGCCCTGCGAGACCTTTCTCAGTTCCGCAGGGCCTGCAAGATGGAGCTCTTCCGCCAGGCATTTAATTGGGGGCCGCCGCCACTGTAGCACCCAGCCCGTAACTTTACCATCGAGCAGCTGCCATAAGAGCTGACGAGCAGAAGAACATCTAGTACTGTTGGAAATCCACTGGAAAGCATTCCATCTAATTGAATTTTTAACTGCTGCCAGCACTTTGTATTGTACTAATTTTAATTGTGTTTTAATTATGTAACAGCATTCCGTGCGCCTCGGCGTCTAGTCCTGCCGGCCACATGACCACGGAAACGTCTTCGGACAGCGCTGGCTCTTCGGCTTGGAAACGGAGATGAGCACCGCAACCCTAGAGTCGGATTCGACTGGCTTTCGAGCAAGGGAACCTTTACCTTTTTAATTATGTATGTTTTATCCTGTATTTATGTTACCTGGAAGCTGCCCTGAGCCTGCGTTGCAGGGAGGGCAGGGTACAAATTTGATAAATAAATAAATAAATAATACTAGAACAAAGTTTGAGTCTAGTGGCACCTTTAAGACCGCTGGACTCAAATTTGGTTCTGCTGCTTCAGACCAACATGGCTACCCACCTGAACCTGTCTCATTAAACTAGATATTGTAGGTGGGCTGTGGGCCTAGCCCCTGGGGAAATATATTTTTTTTAACCTGAGGTATAATTTGCTTTTTGAGCTCACTGCCACAAGATGTAAGCACGAAATTGGGAGTTAAAATTCAAGATGCTCAAGGACTCTTAATCCATAGGTTCTACTTCAGAAACAAAACCAGGCGTTCTGGAATGCCAGACCAGAGAGAAATGCAGATGAGAATTTCAGCAGAATGATCTTCTCTCTACTGCATTTTTATCTCACCCATCCTCCATGGAGTTCTTGCCCCCATTTTACCCACACAACAACCCTATTAAGTAGGCAAGACAAAGAAGACATCAGTCCATCGTTGCTCAGTGAGCTTCATGGTGATGTAAGGATTTGAACCCAGGTCTCTCAGATCCTACTCTGACATTTGGATTTCTGCATAACGTTGGCTGTTCTGGATTTGATTCTGGATCTCCTGATCAAAGTCTGACCTTGCAGTTTCATTACAGATTTCTCGGAGTTTCTCTAGACAATTCAATGTGAAAAAGATGGCAGGTTTGAAAACTAGAATAAGGAAGGAAGGAAGGAAGGAAGGAAGGAAGGAAGGAAGGAAGGAAGGAAGGAAGGAAGGAAGGAAGGAAGGAAGGAAGGAAAGAAAGAAAGAAAGAAAGAAAGAAAGAAAGAAAGAAAGAAAGAAAGAAAGAAAGAAAGAAAGAAAGAAAGAAAGAAAGAAAGAAAGAAAGAAAATGTCAGAACTGGCAATGAAGCTTTCCAATCGTCAAATTCACACAGAATTGGCAACTGAAGAGAATGGGAGGAAAGCTAACTGAAAAAGATTCAGGTGTTACATCCCTTAGATTAACGAATATGAATGGGGAAAACCAATAAATTAATGAATGCCATTCATTTTACATGTTTGTTAGGTCAGAGAGAGGGGAAGCAAGCAGGTGAGAGCTAATATGGTACAGTGATTAAACTCTCCAGTCCAGATGAACAATTGGGCCAATCCCTCTCAGCCTAACCTACCTCACAGGGTTGTTTTGAGGCTAAAACAGAGGAAGGGGTAGAATGTACACTGTCCTGAGTTCCTTGGAAGAAAGATGAGATAAAAATGTGATAGGAGGTATGAAACCGGTATTGAAACTTTTTGATGATCAAAGTCGAATGGAAATGAAGAGAATTGTGCTGAGAGGCCTTTCTTTCCACAGCCTTCCCACCAGTCGTTTCAACAGATTACATAAAGGTGTTTCCCACTGAAATGGAAATGAAAGCGAATCAAATATCAAAATGAAATGACTGAAAGTTAAGAAAAATCACCTCCCTGCTTGAATCAGGCGTAATGCTGGGGCTACTGTCCCTCCCCTGCCAAAGTACATTTATGTGTCTCTGCAAGAGGAAATCTGCCTGAAGGAACCTCTGCACACAGATGCCTTTTGCTAGATCCAAGCGGTTATCTTTCATCTCTCTTCCTTTTGTTTCTCTAAAGTGCAAGTCGGGCCCTTTGTAGGACGGTCGCATTTCGTAGGAAACACGCAAGACGGCTTTGTGTCCCATCGAACGCCCATTCAAAACGTGCTGCTCTTAAAAATTCTATCGGGAACATTTCGAGCAGCAGCAGAAATGTTATCAGGAATGTCTAAAAACGTGGTCCTGTTCCCGTTTAAAAACCAGGGCTGGAATCCAGTCATTTTCCCAATAGAACGAAATTTCCAAATCCGGTGTCCAAAATGTCTCTGCTTAAGGGTTTTTAAATCAGTATGTGCAAGCGGAATTCTTCCAGGAGAGTTGCTATGTAACCCTCATTGTTTAAATAGCAGCGTGGATTACGGACATGTGAATGAGCTGTTTTTTGTTCCTGCAGCTTTTCAAGAGTTGTAACAAGTTTTCTTGTTTGGGGCTCATTTATACGAGCAGTGCCCTCCGTTCTTTTCTTTCTTTAGCTTAATTGTATATCCAGTTGGGTGTAGTGGTTAAGAGCAGTGGACTCTAATCTGGGAGAACCGGGTTTGATTCCCCACTCCTCCACATGCAGCCGCTGGGTGACCTTGGGTCAGTCACAAGTTCCTTCAGCGCTGTTCTCTCACGAGCAGTCCCCGAAAGAGCTCTCTCAGCCCTGCCTACCTCACAGGGTGTCTGTTGTGGGGAGGGGAAGGGGAAGGAGTTTGTAAGCCACTCTGAGACTTCGAGTGAAGGGTGGGGTATAAATCCAATCTCTTCTTCTCCTTCTATCATGCCCTGACCTGGACAGCCTTGGGCTAGCCTGATCTAATCAGATCTCAGCAGTTAAGGAGGGTAGGTCCTGGCGAGTATTAGGATGGGAGACCAGCAAAGAATACCAGGGCCATGACGCAGAGGCAGGCAATGGCAAACCACCTCTGAACATCTCTTCCCTTGAAAACTATATGGGGTCGCCATAAGTCAGCAGTGACGGGACAACAACAACAACAAAAAGGCCATTTCACTACACACATAAGCAACGGATGTAGAAAGAAGTTATAACCTGTGTTTTATTGCTGCGCGCGTGTACTTTGGTACATTGGTCAGACACTGCACAAAAAAAATCTGGGGAGACGGTCTTGTCACTGGTCACGCTGAGGTTGCTTTTTTGTAGTGTTGTGTCGATGGGCAGGTGCAGGGGTCATTTCCTGCAGGAGTGCACAGGAGCAGAGCTCTGGCAGTAAAGAGCCCAGGGGGCGGGCACATGCAACAAGCCCCACCCCCTGCTCCCAGCAGCCCTCAGTCAGAGCAAGAAGCAGCCAGGTAAGTTGCAGAGGGACCACCCAGCGGCTAGACCCAGTCCAGTGGCACCTTTAAGACCAAGTTTTATTCAGGTACAAGCTCTCCCTCCTCTGGCAGGACAGATCTGCGCCCCCCCCCCCCCCATAGCTAGCAATCCAAAACAGTCCAGTGGCACCTTTAAGACCAGGTTTCATTCAGGTACAAGCTCTCCCTCCTCTGTGAGGACAGATCTGCACGTCCCCCCCCCCCAATAGCTAGCAATCCAAAAGAGTCCAGTGGAGCCTGAGCGGTGGGTGTTGCCTTCTGACACACTCCCGGTGATGTCAGGGGGCGTGGCATACGCAAATAAATTATGCTAATGAGTTATGCTTATGAGCTCCTGCACTTCTTTTTCTACGGAGTGACCCCTGGGCAGGTGTACATCGGTAGCATGAAAACGGAAACAAAACAGGGCAGCGAGTGTGTGACGTTTGGGAGGAGTGGGTGCCGGAAAAAACCAAACGAGTGGGTTCAAGGCCAGATCGAGCCTCAACTCTCCCTAGAAGCTAACATAACTCAACTGAGGCTATCCTACTTTGGTCCCATTCTGAGAAGACAAGAGCCAGTTTGGAGTCCAGGGGCACCTTTAAGACCAACAAAGGTTCATTCAAGGGATGAGCTTCCGTGTGCAGGCACACTTTTTCCGAACACGATGGAAGGGGAGGTAAGGCAGCAAATTGACATGTGACATGATGAAAATGCTTTAAGATACAACATGTGGAAACAGAACTAAAGAACAAGCTAAGGTTATAAGGTCAACAGTTGTAAAGCAATAAATACATCAAAATAAGCCTGAGACTCTCCAGTCCCTCCTTTCAGGAAAGAAGAAGAGGAGACTGGATTTATACCCCGCCCTTCACTACCCAAAGGAGTCTCAGAGCAGCTGACAAACTCCTTTCCCTTCCCCTCCCCACAACAAACACCCTGTGAGGTAGGCAGGGCTGAGAGAGCTCTTGAGAGGACTGTCCATGAGGGAGCAGCTCTGACAAAACTCTGGCTTGCCCAAGGTCATCCAGCAGCTGCAAGTGGAGGCATGGGGGATCAAACCTGGTTCTCCCAGATTAGACTCCACACACATAACCACTACAACGAACAATGTACGGTCCTTTAGGGCCCCCTTGGGGAGACGGGTGAGGAATAGATGAAGTCAATAGAGAAACGCAACCGAGCCCGAGCAGTGTCCTTTCCGCCCACTCCCTTTGTTCCTGGAGCCCAAGACCTCTGCGAAACCCGGCCAGCGAGTGCTCACGATTGGTCCCCGCGAGATCCGATGCCCTGAAGGAGACAGGCGGTGGCGGCTTCTTCCTCCGAGTCGGCTGATGGATGCGCCTTATTACAGCTTTGAAATATAATTTCCATTTACACCTCTATTTATGTTGTGCTCATAAATAACAATGGCCTTCGTAACAGCTGCCGGCTTCCACCCTCTCCTCTGATGCCATCTTTAATTGTAAACAGGGCGATCAATCTAGCAAAGAGAAAGGGGAGCAGATTTAGAAGCGGCCAAACCTAACCTGGCAGGCTTTGCCGCAGCCCCGGGGAGCCGCTGGCCATCTCTTTCTCTTCCTCCCACCCAAGGGAAGTCGGAACGTCAGGATGACGGTGCGTGTTCTGAAACTATATAAGTATTATTTTGCTGTCGAGTCGCGGCTGACTTATGGCGACCCCGTGGGGTTTTCAAGGCAAGAACGGTGCGTGTTCTGAAACTATATAAGTATTATTTTGCTGTTGAGTTGCGGCTGACGTATGGCGACCCTGTGGGGTTTTCAAGGCAAGAGACCATAAAGGGGTGGTTTGCCATTGCAGGCCTCCATATCACGGCCCTGGTATTCCTTGGAGGTCTCCCATCCAAATATTAGGTAGGGCCGACCCTGCTTAGCTTTTGGGGTCTGATGGTCCCTAGCATTTATGCCCTGACCTGGGTGGGGGGGACGCGCAGATCTGTTCTCGCAGAGGACGGAGATCTCGTACCTGAATAAAACTTGGTCTTAAAGGTGCCACTGGACTGTTTTGGATTGCTAGCTATTGGGGGGGGACGCGCAGATCTGTTCTCGCAGAGGACGGAGATCTCGTACCTGAATAAAACTTGGTCTTAAAGGTGCCACTGGACTGTTTTGGATTGCTAGCTAT
>NW_015172624.1:206507-213186 GCF_001447785.1 Gekko japonicus | reverse complement strand
TCTCCTCCTCCTCTTCTTTTTGTTCTTCTTCACCTCCCCTCTTGTGTGCTATGATACCTTCATATATACACATTTCCCTCTCCCTTCTGGTTCTGTTATAGCCTGAAATACCAATTTCTGACAAGGGGAAGAGGAAGTTCTGGGAGATTATAAGCCATTCCTCCTCCTCCTCCTCCTCCAGGAGTTGCTGTGTGTACACACATGGGCATGCATGAGGAAAGTCCACATGCGGCCATTTTTCTAACTTTTGATGCTGAGGTACTACAATGAAGCGTGGTGTGCATGTCCTGGACCCTGTTTCCTGTTTTTCCTCCTCCTCCTCCTCCTCCTCCTCCTCCTCCAGGAGTTTCTGTGTGTACACACATGTGCATGCATGAGGAAAGTCCACATGCGGCCATTTTTCTAACTTTTGATGCTGAGGTACTACAATGAAGCGTGGTGTGCATGTCCTGGACCCTGTTTCCTGTTTCAAACTATACCATACCCAGAGAGAGACCGTTCGTGCAACCAAGCGCACAATCTACATGGTGGTCTGTCCTTGTGGGTTGAAGTATATTGGAGAATCAATGAGAGCGATTAAAATCTGCATATTAGAACATAAATCCGAAATGAAACATGCACATTTGGAAGCTCCCCTCGTAGACCATTTTGTTTCCAAAGGACATAGATAATGATGACTTTAAATTTGTAGTTCTAGAAGTCATTAAATCTAGCAAATATGACAGGAAGGATATACGAAAGGTCCTTTTGAAAAGAGAAGCATTCTGGATATACAGACTATACGCCATATATCCACATGGTCTGAATGCATCTTTAGATGTGAGTTGTTTCCTATAACTCTTTTTCCTTAGTGTTTCAATGTTAGGACACCCAGCCATTGTTCAGTTTTTATGTAAGTTGATTCTGGAGCAATCCATGATGGTGTGAACTCAGTATAAGTTAGGAACCACCAACACCTGGTTAACACATAAGCTTTATTTCGTCTGAGAGAAATTTTCTCCATTACTTGTGCAATGGAATAGGTGGTAAGTAGGTTTGAACATTTTTGTTTTTGTATAAGCTTTGGCTTTATATAATTATGCGTAGTTTAACCTGTCTGGTTTCACTGCTTTGCTATTTTTTTCTAGAAACTGTTATTGAACGCCATGTGAACCGGTTAGCTTTTCTATTGAAGTGCAACTTTCCACACATCATCTAGTAAGGTTTTGTACCAAGTTTATTTTAAATTTTGTTGTCCAATTACCTAAGATGTAAGTACTAATGTTCATATGTATTATATCATGTATAAGCTTATAGATTCTTGGTCAGAAGAAGACGTTTGTCGAAACGGCAACGCATTTCGGAGACCACCGTCCTGCTGTCGTTGTTATCTTCTATCTTATGTAACTGGATTTACAATTAGAATGTATTAGTATCACTTTTGTAATTTTCATATTTATGACATTACTGCTATCGTTAAAGAAACATTGAGCGCACTTTACACAGTTCCTGTGGCTCTATCTTTTCATGGGCAGTACATTAAACACACAAAGCTGCCTTGTACAGAATCAGAGCCTCGGTCCATCGACCTGTCCACTCAGACGGGCAGTGGCTTCTCCAAGGTCTCAGGTGGAGCAGTGTTCCCTCTAAGCTGAGTTAGTGTGAGCTAGCTGACAGGTTTTTTTAGCCTCCGGCTCACACATTTTTGTCTCAGCTCAGGAAGGAGGGCTCCAGAGCAAACGCATTCATGTACCAGCCAAATCGCTTGCTCACAACTTTAATGCCATTAGCTCACAAAGTAGCATTTTTGCTCACAAGACTCCACAGCTTAGAGGGAGCATTGATCACCAGCACCAGATCCTTTTAGCTGGGGAGAGGCCAGGGATTAAATACGGTCTGCTCGTGTGAGTATTGAGAGGCAGTGTCGTGTAATGGTGAGAGTGCCGGCCTAGAATCTGGGAGAGACAGGTTCAGATCCACCCTCTCTGCCATGGAAGCTTGCTGGGTGACCTTCGGTCAGTCGCACACTCTCAGCTGAACTTACCTCACAGGGTTGTTTTTAGGATAAAGTGGACAAGAGGAGAATGATGGAAGCCCCTCTGGGTCCCCTTTGCAGAGGGGGAAGGCAGGATATAAATGAAGTACATGTCATAGTCAGATGCTTGAAGAAGAAGAAGAGGAGGAGGAGGAGGAGATTGGATTTATCCCCCACCCTTCACTACCCAAGGGAGTCTCAGAGCGGCTGACAACCTCCTTTCCCTTCCCCTCCCCACAACAGACACCCTGTGAGGTAGGTGGGGCTGAGAGAGCTCTTGACGGAAACTGCTCTTTTTCAAGGACAGCTCTTATCAGAACTATGGCTTGCCCAAGGTCATCCAGCAGGTGCAAGTGGAGGAGTGGGGAATCAAACCCGGTTCTCCCAGATTAGAGTCCACGCACTTAATTACTACACCAAACTTAGATGGTGTTCTGTAATTCGAGGAGCCAAATTCTTGGGAATCGCCGATGTGTCTTCACAGGATTCTTGCTTTTCCAAGCAACACTGTCTTCTGGAGCTGAGGTGGTGTTATTTGCTCAATCCCCAGAATGTCCAGGTGTTTCTTGAGACTTCAAGGCATTGTGTTAAGGGCTTCAGTAATAACTGGCATGATAGTCACCTTCTTCTCCCAGAAGGCACTCTCACTCTGTTCGTAGGTCTTGGTACTTGTGATCTTCTCCTGTTCTTTCTTTTCTGTTCTGTCGTCACCTGGGATTGTAGTGTCAATTATCCAAACCCTATTTCTCTCTTTTTTTTCTACAATGGTGATATCAGAGGTGTTGTGCTCTAGGTGTTTATCTGTTTGTAATCTGAAGTCATTGTTGTTGTTGTTGTTATCATCATGATGCAAGATCCAAAATGCTTGTGAGAAAGGCACAAAGCAGGAAAAGGTTGCTCCTGAACAAGACTGGGAACAACAATTTAAGTAGACAATGTTTCTTGGCTCATCCTTGTCCATCTGTTTGTTTTCAAAAAGCCTCAAAGAACTCCCAACAGCCAACGAAGACGGACTTCCCCACAGAGAAAGGAAGAGACCCACTTCACATTCCCCTTTCGCTCCCCACCATCGTAAATAATTTGGTGCCATCTCCAAACGTGCCTCTCACGCCCAGTTCTCAATCATTTATGAACAGATTAAAGACCACTGATCCTGAACTGGCCTGGGGGGACCCCACCGCTTACTCCTCTCCATTTATTTATTTATTTATTCCATTTATATCTTGCCCTCCCTGCGAACAGGCTCAGGGCGGCTTACATAGTCAGTAAAGGTAAAGGTTTCCCTTGCTCGAAAGCCAGTCGATTCTGACTCTAGGGTTGCGGTGCTCATCTCCGTTTCCAAGCCGAAGAGCCAGCGCTGTCCGAAGACGTTTCCATGGTCATGTGGCCAGCAGGACTAGACGCCAAGGCGCATGGAACTGCTGAACTACCGACCTTCCAGGGTGCAGTTCAGCGTCTTAACCACTGAGCCACCGCAGGGCTTTACATAGTGTCTACAAGGTACCATAAAATCCACATAAAATTACATAGTCTGTACAAGGTACCATAAAATCCACATAAAACATTTAAAACATTTTAAAACAATTAGGCAATCATAAAGTGCTAGTACTAATAATCATTTCCAACTCAGTGATCTTCTGTCGTCACATGATGGTATCTCAAAGCTGGGGCCAGCCCATAACTACAGATGTTGGTGGTAGTGGTGAGGGCGGCTCCTAATTGAAAGCCTGGTGGAAGAGCTCCGTCTTGCAGGCCCTGCGGAACTGTAGAAGATCCCGCAGGGCCCTGATCTCTTCCGGGAGCTCATTCCACCAGAATGGAGCCGTCACTGAAAAGGCCCTGGCCCTAGTGGCAGCGAGCCTGGTCTCCTTGGGGCCTGGGAGAGTCAATCGGTGTTGTGACCCCAACCGTAGTGCTCTCTGGGGTATATATGGGGAAATCGTTCATTTTGAGGTGTTTTGGGGGGTGGTTCTACACTGGGGCCGTTCTTTGCAATGAGGTTTGCAGCTGTTTTGGCACTAGAAGCATGAGTAAACAGTACACTGCGTAGGGTTGCCGGGTCTGGGTTGGGAAATACCTGAGATTGGAGGGGGTGGAGCCTAGAGAAGGCGGGGATTGGGCAGGGGAGGGTATACCGCCATAGAGACTACCCTCCAAAGCAGCCATTTTCTCCGGGGGGAATCTGATCTTGGTAATCTCCAGGTGCCACATGGAGATTGGCAACCCTAACTATGCAGGATTCACAGATTGGTGGATATTGTACTTTTGAAACCACAGATCCTCTTCCCCCAATTTTTATGGGCAGCTGGCAGAAATATACCTCTGTAATCCCCCCCCCCTCCTAGTTTGAGCCGATTAGCACTATTACATCATGGCACTTGGGATATTGCCTAATCCTAGACATGGCGTCGATCCACAATCATGTAACAGCACCATTTAAAAAAAAAAAAGGGTTAAAGGGGGATGGTGGAAGCAGGCCGTTTAGAGGTTAACAATTGGAACAGTGCCCTTCCCACATACACCAAAACACACACCGCCCGGAGAACCTGGCAAAACAGTCGCACAAAGACACGGATGACCTCTTCGCTCATTTCTTTTGTGGATTAGATCTCGATCCCATCCTTCTGCTAAAGGACTCTGGTAGAGATCCACTCCCTCCTCTGTTTTATCTTTCACAACACTCTGTGAGGTAAGTTTGGCAGAGAAAGAGAGAGAATGACTGGTCCAAGGTCATCTAGAGAGCCAGTTTGGTGTAGTGGTTAGGAGCGCGAACTCTAATCTGGGAGAACCGGCTTTGTCCTCACTCCTCCACATGTGGCTGCTGGTGTGACCTTGAGTCAGTCACAAGTTCTTTCAGAGCTGTTCTCTCAAGGGCAGTTCTCGGGAGAGCTCTCTCAGCCCCGCCTACCTCAGAAGGGTGTCTGTTGTGGGGAGGGGAAGGGAAAGGAGATTGTAAACCGCTCTGAGACTCCGAGTGAAGGGCCGGGTGATTCCAATCTCCTCCTCTTCTTCTTCTTTTTCTCCTCCTCCTCCATCTCAGTGTTATGTACGCGGACCGCCACCAGGGGTCCACGGCTAAAGCAAGAGCTTGGTCCCCAAACACAAAGGGGACCTAGGATCCAAGTCCACCTAGAGTCCACCAATAGCACCCTTGGCGGGAGATTCAAACCCTCCAATGGGGACAAAGGCGTGCCGGGTGGAGTGTATATTGCAGGGCCATTTTGTGTGTCTTGATGTGAAGGACAATAAATGCGCCTGAACGCATGTCGTGGTCCGAGTCCTCCATGCGTCGAACCCAGTACCTTTCACTCAGTCTCCTCCTCCTCCTTCACAAAATGGGTTAAATAGCCACCTCCCACACTGTTTCCGGGAGGGAAAATGCAACACGGGGCACGTTTGACCGATGCACACAAGCCAGAGATGGTGCTTCATTTCCACACAAAAGCAGTGGAACAAATCAGCCCCTCCTGGAAGAAGAAGAAAAGGACCATCACGATAAGGGTGGATTGATGATGTCATGCTCTGGAGGCAGCATTATAATTGTGTGCACGAATAATGGTAATTGTGCTTTGTCTGACGAGTGTGGGACCTGCCTCGGTCTGATGAATGCGCGCATCCCCAGAAGTGAGTGCTCCTTGGCACGCATTAGCTCTACAGCTATCCAAGTAACAGTTGGAGCAACCGAAGGAGCCCAAACTGATTTAATGAGCCATTTGAGGTTTCTCGATTACGTCCCGGTGCACTTAGCCACGCATGGCTTCATCTTTGCGACAAGCCAGTGCCACTGGCAGGATCGAACCGGGGGGGATGGCTGTAACGCCCCAAAGGCCAGCCTCGAAAAAGCTCACATCGAATGACATACGGAAATGAAAAGGCACGAGAAAGGGCAGATTCTGACATCACGGCCGGAGAGTCCTCTTTGCTTCCTTCCAATGATCGTCAGGTTTTCTGTGAACTTAGTGTGAACGTGTGTACGAAGGGAAACAGGCTGGGGGAATGCTGTTTGGCCCACTGGGGAAACATACATGACACCTGCTGGGTGACCTTGGGCCAGTCTTTCCCCCTCTTTCTCTGCCTAGCCTGCCTTGCAGGGTTGTTGTGATGATAAAATGGGGAGACCACCCCTATACCAGAGTCTCTTGGAAGTAGGATGGGATCAAGACCCAGCCCATTAAATAAATGGGCACAGAGGTTACACGTGGAGTCCTGTTCCCTGACATTGGCCAGAATGGTGCAATTCTGGGGAGAATTTCTACCAGGAATGAATAAGGAACCATCCTTTATGGCAGAGAAGACCGAATCTATATCGTTGTCAGTGGCTTGGGTTCTGCAGATTAATTTCTAGTGTGTACGTATGTTGTGGGGCTTTTAATGCAATTTATAATATAGCGATATGTAACACCGTACAAAGGAGCTGCGGTGGCTCAAGTGGTTAAGACGCTGAACTGCAGGCTGTGGAAGGTCAGTAGTTCAGCAGTTCAAGAACCGAGTGTGCCGCATGACGGAGTGAGCTCCCGTCTCTAGTTCCAGCTCCTGCCAACCTAGCAGTTCGAAAGCAAGAAATTGCAAGTAAATAATCTTCGGTGGGAAGATAACAGCGTTCCGTGCACCTTGGTGTTTAGTCATGCCGGCCACATGACCACGGAAACGTCTTCGGACAGTGCT
>NW_015172624.1:189522-204831 GCF_001447785.1 Gekko japonicus | reverse complement strand
CCCCCCCCCGGCGCAGTGACCACAGATCCTGGAAGCCAGACTTGGGCCACATCAT
The DNA here is from genome assembly GCF_001447785.1 of Gekko japonicus. Lineage (NCBI taxonomy): Eukaryota > Metazoa > Chordata > Lepidosauria > Squamata > Gekkonidae > Gekko > Gekko japonicus. Next base: position 204,776 of record NW_015172624.1, on the reverse strand, counting down.
CCGCTGCTGAGGCGCACTGTTGTTTGAATGCTGATGTTTTTAGTGAAATGAGGATGGTGATTTTATAGATGTTTAATTGATTATTGTAGTTTGTTTTAAATTTGTAAACCTGCATTAATTGCAGATACTTATATGTTGCTAGGGCTGCGGTGGCTCAGAGGTTCAGACGCTGAGCTGCAGACCGGAAGGTCTGTAGTTTGGCAGTTTGAGACCCGAGTGCTGCGTGACGCAGTGAGCTCCCGTCTCTGGCCCCAGCTCCTGCCAACCTAGCAGTTCGAAAGCAACAAATTGCAAGTAGATAAACAGGTACCGCTTCGGTGGGAAGGTCACAGCGTTCCGTGCGCCTCAGCGTTTAGCCACACGACCACAGGAACGTCTTCGGACAGCGCTGGCTCTTTGGCTTGGAAACGGAGATGAGCACCGCCCTCCTAGAGCCAGATTCGACTAGCTTTCGAGCAAGGGAAACCTTTACCTTTTTATATGTTGCTACCTGCCCTAAGCCTACAATATGGGGAGGGAGGGCTATAAATTTAATGAAATAAATAGTTAATAATGTACTGTAGTCTTTCCTGTTAAGGACTTCTTTTTTAAAAAAAAATAAAAATGTGTGTCTGATCTACAAGCCAAACCCTCCATAAAAACGCTGGCTGAAGACACTCCTATTATAAAGTAGAAACCAATAAAGCCTCAAAACACCCGTTCTGCTGAGCTCCTTTGCTCTGTATTCTCTTCCCACCTCGAAACCGATCTTTTCACATTCAGGCCCCGGGTCAAAGTGTTCTTTATTCATCCCATTATTACACATTTTCTTTGTCTGATTGATTGCATTTCTCCCCCTTCTCTGAGTTAATACCTTTTAAATTTGTTTTGCTGCCTTTTTTTGACTTGGCGTTAAAAGTGCCATAATGAGGGACGAGACTGAATTTCGAAAACGGTCTTGTTTGCTAACTGCCTCTCGACTACCCACAGGCAGGTCTCGAAGGGCCAACATTTCCCTCCGGTGGTTGCCCCACAGTGACTAGTATTCAGAGCTAGACTGTCACCGCACATAGAGGTTTCATAAACTATTCCGGCGAATAGATGTGCCCATAATCCAATCTGCCATCTGCTTAATGTGCTTGATCCCCAATGTGGTGCCAATGGGTGCCACGTTGTCCGTGGCACCTTTTCCTGGAGTCCACCAAGTGTTTTAGGAAGTGGGCAGGGCCACGTAGGGCGTTTGCCCAGCAAGGCTTATGATTGGCCAGTGGAGATTTGATTGGCTATGCCGGTCTTTTTCAAAAATGTCGCTTTGGCAGCAGCTGCCGCCACAGCACAAGAATCTGCCCTGTGGAACTAAAGCTGTGGCAGCCATTTTGTGGCAATCATCTCGTCACTGTGTCAGAAATCCAGATATGCCCACAGGCTCAAAAACAGGGTTGCCAGCCTCCAGGCAGAGACGAGGAGCTCCGGGGATTAGGACTAAACTCCAGGCAACCGAGATCAGTTCCCCTGGAGAAAATGGCCGCTTGGTAGGTGGACTCTATGGCATTAGACCATACTGAAGTCCCTCCCCTCCCCAAACCCCGCCTTCTTCAGGCTCCACCCGCCCCCCAAAATCTCTACGTCTTTCCCAACCCAGAGCTGGCAACCCTACTCAAAATGCTTGGGGATCCTTGGTCTAATCTCATAAGAACATAAGAGAAGCCAATGTTGGATCAGGCCAATGGCCCATCTGGTCCAACACTCTGTCACACAATGGCCAAAAACACCAGGTGCCCTCAGGAGGTCCAGCGGTGGGGCCAGGAGACTAGAAGCCCTCCCACTGCTGCCCCCCATGAGAAGCCCCCCCCCACTGTTGCCCCCCCCCCCAAGCACCAAGAACACAGAGCACAGAGCCCCAGACCAAGAGTCCCTATCTATACCTTGTGGTCTAATAGCCCCCAATGGACCTCTGCTCCATATGCTTTTCTAGTTCCCTCTTGAAGCCACCCATGCTTGTAGCCGCCGCCACCTCATTCACTTAGTTCCATGGATGAACTGTGAATGGTATTTGGGAGACATATCCAGGTGGGCAGCTGTGCTGGTCAGAAGCAATGGAACAAAGTTCAGTTCCAGTGGCACCTTTAAGACCAACATAATTTACTTCTGAGGATAAGCTTTTGTGTGGCTGCACATGAAAGCTTATACCTAGACTTAAATTTTGTTGGTCTTAAAGGTGCCACTGGACTCAAACTTTATTCCATAGAAGACGTGATTTCTTAAAACTGTCCAAAGCTCTTTCGCATTCCTTATAATTCCTGGAAGCCCTGAACGCCATCTTCTCTGTAACGCTCAGGGCGCACAGGCCTTGCAGGATGCAATCCACCACAAGGAGACTTTGGTTCTTCTGTGTTTGTCGTGTGCAGACCTATAGTTGCCTATGAATTAATGGCCTCCAAATCGGCTTGCCATTCCTCTGGGGGCGGGCGGGGGGTTGCCCGCTTTTACGGCCACTGATCCACCGGCCCAGATCTGGCCGGTGGGGGAACCCTGCCCCCAAAGTGCTGGGATCGTGCCAACGTGCCCAGTGTGATGACGTCACTCAGACGTGAAATCATTGCGCCGGGCATGTCACCAGGGGATGCTCTAGCACTTGGCCAAAAACCCCATAGAGTTTCTGGCCAAATGCTAGAGCATCCCCCTGGTGCCGTGCCTAGCGTGATGACGTCACTTCTGGGTGACGTCATTGCAGTGCACGCCAGAAGATCCCGAAATAGAAGCCCTGTCCCCCCACCGGCAGAAGGTAGGGACCTTGCAACCCTACCTCCATACTGTCAGACTTGATCGGGTCTTGCAAATGGGGGGCCTTCATGGCTTCCTTGATTGAGTCCCTCCATCTCATGTTGGGTCTTCCCAGGGGTCATTTCCTGCAGGAGCGCACAGGAGCGGAGATCCGGCAGTAAAGACTTTTAAGACCAAGTTTTATTCAGGTACAAGCTCTCTCTCCTCTGCGAGGGCAGATCTGCACGTCCCCCCCCCCAATAGCTAGCAATCCAAAACAGTTCAGTGGCACTTTTAAGACCAAGTTTTATTCAGGTACAAGCCCTCCCTCCTCTGTGAGGACAGATCTGCACGTTCCTCGCCCCCCCATAGCTAGCAATCCAAAACAGGCCAGTGGCACCTTTAAGACCAAGTTTTATTCAGGTACAAGCCCTCCCTCCTCTGTGAGGACAGATCTGCATGTTCCTCGCCCCCCCATAGCTAGCCATCCAAAACAGTCCAGTGGAGCCTGAGCGGTGGGTGTTGCCTTCTGACACACTTCCGGTGATGTCAGGGGGTGTGGCATAAGTTATGCTAATGAGCTCCTGCACCTCTTTTTCTACGAAATGACCCCTGAGTCTTCCTCTTTTCCTGCTGCCTCCTACTTTTCCTAGCATCGTTGTCTTTTCCAGTGACGTCCTGTCTTCTCAGAATGTGACCAATGTACAATAGCCTCATTTTAATCATTTTAGCTTCTAGGCTTGATTTAATCTGGAACCCACTCATTTGTCTTTCTGGTTCCAAGCGCTGTGCCCTTCCCACCCTGCAGTGCACCAGCTGGAGATATGCTAAATGTGCAATCTTCTCAGTCGATCATTGATCCGCATTCTAAATCTTCAATGCAGTTTAAAAAAAAAAATCAATCGAGCAAATAAAGACCATTGGTTTAACTCCCCGTCTGAGATTGTTTCTCTGTGACATATTTCTTCCACATATCAGGGTCTTGGAATGACGTTTGGTACACATGTTCGGGACATAATTGTGTGGTTTGAGCGCGAGCGTACGCATTGTTGAAGCCACAAGGATTAACTGCATATGTCCTCGTCTGGCAGTTTTGAAAGAAGGAATACACTTTTCTGTTCATCGACAGTTCTGGGTGTCGCGAGCCTACCCTGTCTCCGCCATTCCCAGGAGGAGCAGAAGGAGAGAAGATCAGAAGGAGGAGAAGGAGAGATGACCAGAAGTTGACCACTACCTTTGATGGAAGTGACACACATCCTGACAAATGGAATCTTTGACACCGGAATAATTTGAAGAATTGGTATGGCTACTATCTATGGCCTACTATACAAACTTGTAGCAATTGCAAAAGCTTATGAGAAAACAACATCTGGTCATATATATACTTTGGCCACCCAATGAGAAGGGAGCACTCACTGGAGAAGACCCTGATGCTGGGAAAGATTGAAGGCCAAAGAAGACGGGGACGGCAAAGGATGAGATGGTTAGACAGTGTCATTGATGCAACGAACATGAAATTGAGCAAACTTCAGAGGATGGCGGAAGACATGGCATGATCTGGTCCATGGGGTCACGAAGAGTCGGACTCGACTGTGTGACTGAACAACAAATACACACACACACATACACACACACACATACACATAAACTATGTGTGTATTTCTGGATGTGTGTCATTGTAATATAAAGAATATTGACCACTGAGGAAGGCCCGAAGGGGCCGAAACGCGTATGGTCCTTAGGTGAAAAAGTTTTACCCATCAATTGTATTTGTAGAATAACTAACTTGGTTGTATAAGCCTTTTAAGTCTGAGACTTGGACTATTTCTTTTAACCGCAGTATGTTTTAGCTATGTGTACACCCTAATAAACATTTGTATTTTTATATAATATAGTTGTTAGCTTGACCCTCTAAGTTCGCACCTTTTTACAAGGGAACCGGGAAGGATGACAGGCATCTTAACTCAGTGGTAGGTAGGTCCCATCTGTGCAGAAGGTCCTGAGTTCAGTTTCTCTTGTTGAGTCTTAGCTGGTGAATGGTGGGTTACAAATGTCCTAAAAATGTCCTTGTATGAGGTAAGACAGCTTTCTCCCCCAATATCCCAGAAAGCCATTTCCCATCTGAAAAGACAATACCAGTCTGGGTAGCTTCTGGTCCCAGGGTACAAGACATGCCTTTGTATTTATGGGATGCAGAAGAATTAAAACATATTGGCCCTGATCTGGATAGCCCAGGCAAGCCTGATCTCATCAGATCTGGGAAGCTAAGCAGGATTGACTCTGGCAAGTCCTTGGATGGGAGACCTCCAAGGAATACCAGCCGTCGGGAGGCGGGGGCAGGCTTCACTCAGCCACCTCTCTGAATATCCTACAGGCCCCCAGCAGGGGTCAGTCACCAGAGGTCGCCATGACTTCCAGGTGCACACACACTCACACAAACACACACACACACAATACAAAAAAAAGGAATTAGAACATATCCATTTAAAGAGATTGCAACAAAACTTGGCATGTACATCTGCTCCATAATTCCCCATGTTGAATACAAATACCAGCTTAATGTGCATGCCCATTTTCAAGGCTGGGGTGGGAAAAGATGGCCATATCATCCAAATCTCACCAGGTTTGCCCCATTGTCTGTTTTGTTTTGAATCCCCATCCCTACTAAATAGCTGTCCAATGCTTGCCTTTGGGGGGCACCTTCTTAAAACTTGGAGGGGCCGTGGCTCAGTTGGTAGAGTGTTTGCTTGGCATGCAGAGGGTCTCAGATTCGGTCTCCAGCACCTCCAGTCTAAAAAGAACCAGGCGGGAGGTGACGGGAAAGACCTCCGCCTGAGACCCTGGAGAGCTGCTGGCAGTCTGAGCAGACAAACACTTACTTTGATGGACCGACGGTCTGATTCAGTAGAAGGCGGCTTCATGTATTCAGCTGTTGCGTTGGGTGCTGACACCTTTCTTCAACATTCTGCTTTCATCCCTACCTTTCTCCAGTTCCTGTCCTTTTTTTCATCCTGCCCTTCTTTCAAGGAGACCGGGGCAGCTTTGCGCACCACATTTTAGGAAGGATGTTGACAAGCTCGAGCGTGTCCAGAAGAGGGCAACCAGGATGGTGAGAGGGTTGGAATCCAAGTCTTACGAGGAAAGCCTGAAAGAGTTGGGTATGTTTAGCCTGGGAAAGAGAAGGCTTAGAGGGAACATGATTGCAGTCTTCAAGTATTTGAAGGGCTGTCATGTAGAAGATGGAGAAGATCTATTCTCTCTTGCTCCGGATTGCAAGACTAGATCTAATGGGTGGAAATTACAAGGGAGTCGTTACCGGCTAAATATCAGGAGAAACTTCCTAATTGTAAGAGTGGTTGAGCAGTGGAACAGTCTCCCTTGGGAGGTGGTGGATGCTCCTTCGCTGGACGTTTTCAAGCGGAGGCTGGACGACCATCTTTCGGGTATGTGTAGGGCTATCTTTCGGCTATGCTCCTGCAGAGTGCAGGGGGTTGGAGTAGATGACCTGCAAGGTCCCTTCCCACTCTTAACATTCTATGATTCTATGAATGGCATTTATGGTTCTCCCCTTCTCCAGTGTATCTTCAAGACACAACCATAGAGTGGCTGACCCAAAGTCACGGAGTGAACATCACATCTGAGTGGGGGATATGCAAATCTTCCCAGATCTAGCCCAACACTCTAACCACTATTCCACACTGGCAGATTCAGTCTCAGGAGATGTGGGATGCATCTTCTAATGTACACAACATGCTCATATTGTCACACGAATACAAATGAGCGTGTCCTTATTTTCATCTGTGCAATATGATGATGATGTCATGGGATAGCTGGAACCAGACTTACCATTCATATAAACCGGCCTTGCCCTTGATCTTCTTCTCATGGAGGTGGTCAGCATAAGCCCTCTGTTATATCATAAGCAGCTGTGAATTTGTTGACGTCCCCTTAAAGTATGGTATAGTTATTTTAACATGATCCTTTAAGGCAAAAGTAAGGTTGCAAATCCCCAGTTGGGGGCAGGGGATCCCCTGATTTGGAGCCTCTCCCCCCTGCTTCAGGGCTATCAGAAAGTGGTGGGGGGAGGAAATGGCCACTCCATTATACCCTATGGAGACCGGTCCCCAAAGGGTATAATGGAGAATCCATCTGTGGGGATCTGGGGGGCTGTTTTTTTGAGGTAGAGGCACCAAATTGTCAGCATAGCTAGTGGTGCTTCTCCTGAACCCCCACCCCCAAGTTTCAAAAAGATTGGACCAGGGGGTCCAATGCTATGAGCCCCAAAAGAAAGTGCCCCCATCGTCCATTATTTCCAATGGAGGGAAAGCATTTAGAAGGAATGCAGTCCCTTTAAATGTGACGGCCAGAACTCCCTTTGGAGTTCAATCTCCTAGTGACATTACAAAAGTGATGTCACATCCTTGCTCCTGGCTCCACCCCAAAGTTTTCTGGCTCCACCCCCAAAGTCTCCAGATATTTCCTAGCAACCCTAGGTAAAAGATTTTGCTTTAGTTTCACTTTTCACTTGTGTTCTGGTTGCTACTGTGCCCAGACCAAGCCTAGTTTATGTTCCAATAAACTTCTGTTCTGTTTTGGTACCGAGTGCTGTAGAGTTATTACACCATCCATGTTCCGATAAACTTCGGTTCTGTTTTGGTACCGAGTGCTGTAGAGTTATTACACCATCCATCTAAAAATAATGGTAATAAAACCACCCCACACCTAGAAATCTAGTCTCTCAGGAAGAAGGCTAGGCTAAAACCAGTGCTTCTGCTACGCCAGTGTTCTACGTGCAGGGAACATTTTCATATTTTGTGGCGTTGTGTTGGATTATTAGGTAAATTAGCAGAGTGTTCAAGGCTTACCACGCAGCAAAGCCTTCTGGAGTGTGTGTGCGCTATAGAAACAAAGTTACACAGAGAGCCCTTTATAGTTGCAAACCAATAGGAGTCCTTTTATTTAAGGAACTCCATTCTAGACAGGATAGGGAGAGGATTCTAATCTAACCAGCTAGGATGGATGGAAATCCAGGAGTTATGTCCTGCTCTCATTTTGTCAAGATAGAGTGACCTGGCAAAGTGTGGAGAGAAGGTGTGAGACTGGAAGGAAGTTTTCCCTAAGAGTAGCAATTTATGCATCAAAGGGATAGTATCAGAGAGAGAAGGAAAGGCTGTTTTAGTGTCTTAGCCTATCTGTCTCTCTGACTGTCTTGTAGTCTTCCTCTGAATGCTGAGGCTAAGAGACAGTGCAAAGTCCTTCATTTCCAACAATAAGTTCCCACTTCAGGTCACATCCAGACACAAGGCTGACCACGTCAGAGGTGACAGATTCTATTTTTTTTAATCTCTGTAGAGATCCATCCATTCCGTTCTCCTTCTACTACCCAGAGTTCACCAGGCAAATCTCCCTTATAAATAAAAGCCGAATGGTGGTGGCACTTCTCTAGAACATTCCACACGCTCCAAAATCAGTTCGCTCTCTGATCTGTCATTCAGAGGGTCTCCCTATCCACTGGCTGCTTTGCCTGAGTCCTGCCTCCCAACATTCTAAACATTTTGCTTTTCCTCTCCCCCCCATAGCCAATCAGAACACAGAGGTTATTTGCATATGCAGCCTCATTGGCCTTTGCCTCGGAACACAGAGGTCGTTTGCATATGCGACTTGATTGGCTTTTGCCTCTAACATTCTAAACAGTTTTGCTGTTCTGAGGTAAAATGTGTGCAATCTCCAGGTGAGGGCTGGAGATCACTCAGAATTACAACTGCTTTCCAGATGGCAGAGATCAGTTCCCCTGGAGAAAATGGTGAGCTCTGTATCCTTATATGCTGCTGAGGTGGCCCCCATGACTTCAGAGCACGGGAGAGGCTGAAGGTGTGTGTGGGGTGGAAAGCTGAAGAGTGAGGGGGAAATAAAGATAGGTTGATGATTGGCTGAGAAGGAGATACGGTTGCCAACTCCAGGTGGGAAATTCCTGGAGAGATGAGGGATGGAGCCTGGAGAGGGTGAGGTTTCAGGAGGCGTGGGACCTCGGACAGGTACAAAGCCATAGACTCGACCCTCCAAACCAACTATTCCCTTCTGGGGAACCATCATTGCCAATCTCCAGGTGAGGGCTGGAGATCACTCAAAATTACAACTGTTCTTTAGGTAGCAGAGATCAGTTCCTCTGGAGAAAATGGTAGACTCAGTGCCATTATAACCTGCTGAGGTCGCCACAGCGAATTGACACTGAGTGTCCAAGGCCGGGGCACCCGCCCAGAGCCTCTTTCTAGAGGTCGTTGTATTTATTTCCACAACGGGCCTTTTTCCTAGTAAGTAAATAAATCTGAGGTCCATCCCAAGTGTTGGGAAAGACCTTTCTCTGCCTGAGACCCTGGAGAATCGCTGCCCATCAGAGGAGACCACACCAGGCTCAATGGAATTGTGGCTGGATTGGAGGGGCCCCACAGCTCAGCATCTGATCTGTAGGCGGAAGTTCCACAGTTTGATCTCCGATGACTGGATCACAGGGAGCAAGTGTTGGGCAAGACCTTTCCCTGCTAGAGAGCGTCAAAGATGTACCAGCCCTCTGACTCACTAAGAAGGCTGTTTGTGAGGTCTGCTTTGGGCCGAAGGGGGCCCAGAACAGCTGCTTCAGTGTCGTGGTTAGGAGAGTGGACTCTAATCCGGGAGGACCGGGTTTGATTCCTCACGCCTCCACACGCAGCTGCTGGTGTGACCTTGGGTCAGTCACAAGTTCTCTCAGAGCTGTTCTCTCACGAGCAGTTCTCAAGAGAGCTCTCTCAGCCCCACCTACCTCTGTTGTGGGGAGGGGGAGGGAAAGGGGATTGTAAACCGCTCTGAGACTCCTTTGGGTAGTGAAGGGCGGGGTATAAATCCAATCTCTTCTTCTTCTTCTTCTTTGCATCCACAAAGTCCCTGGATAGACTTAGCGCTTCTGCTTCTAATAGGATCTCCGGGGCCTTTCTGGCATCTCTGAGAGGCTTCGAAAGCTGTCTTTGAAGACTGAAGGCTTATTATTGTAACATAATGATTTTTATATTGCATTTTATTTGCTGTTGTACATTGCCCAGAGCTCTGTGGACAGGGACTGGGCAATTCATAAATTTAGTTTATAAATAAATATAGATAAATAAATAAGAGCTTCCACCTGTCAACTTGCACAGCACAGGGTGAAACTCAGAGGAGATTGGATTTATACCCCACCCTCTACTACCCAAAGGAGTCTCAGAGTGGCTTACAAACTCCTTTCCCTTCCCCTCCCCACGACAGGTACCCTGGGAGGTAGGCGGGGCTGAGAGAGCTCTCCCGAGAACTGCTCTTGAGAGAACAGCTCTGAGAGAAGTTGTGACTGACCCAAGGTCACACCAGCAGCTGCATGTGGAGAGGCAGGGAATCAAACCTGGTTCTCCCAGATCAGAGTCCGCTCTCTTAACCACTACACCAAACTGACTAGAAGGAAGGGCTAGAAACAGGCAGGCATTCAGATTAATTTAACAGTAATTTCACTTCCCCCATAAAAATATAAATGCCCCCGAACGAAAAAAATCCTGGCTACGGGCCTGATTGGACTACGACTGGGAAGATCCAGGTTCAAATCCCCACTCCGCCATGAAGCTTGCTGGGCCACTGTGGGCCCAGTCGCTTACTCTTTCTCCGCCTGATCTACCCTATAAGGTTGCCGTGACAATCAAATGGGAAGGGGTGGGGCATGCCAGCCGACTCCTTGGGAAAAGGGTAGGATAAAAACTTAGATTGGTGGGCCTGTGGTCCAGCTTGGGATGGGACAGCTTCCATATGCAGGCTTCCCCCTTCTGAAAGGCAGTGTGGTGCAATAGGTAGCGAGTAGGGCTGTTTACTGGCCCTGCTTTCACGGTACTCTGCGTGCACATGGGGTGAGCTTTCAGTGCTTCCGTCTTATGGCGACCCTATGAATTAATGGCCTCCGGAAAGTCCTATTTATTTATTTACTTTCGATTTATATCCCGCCTTGCCGTCGCAAGCTTGCTCAAGGCGGCGTACGACAAGTTAAAATACAATAAAACACCAGTGCATAGATGCAATGCTATAACATTTTACGTAAACAAACGATTTACATAAAGTGCAAGTAAGTGCAGATGGCGATTGCTATAAGGTGGTCTGGTGTAGGAACGCCAATATCCAAAGTTGTTCTTAATGCCAGTAACACGAGGGCCGTAACATGTTCAGTTTTCGGTAGCTCATTTGTCAGCGGCAGCTCCTAATCGAAGGCCTGGTGGAAGAGCTCCGTCTCGCAGGCCCTGCGGAACTGTAAGAGGTCCCGCAGGGCCCTGATGTCTTCCGGGAACTCATTCCACCAGTGGGGAGCCACCAGTGAGAAGGCCCTGGCCCTTGTGATGGCCAATCTGGCATCTTTTGGACCAGGGAGAGTCAGGTGATTTTGTGACCCTGACCTCAGTGCTCTCTGGGGGACATATGGGGAAAGGCGGTCCCTACTTTAAATAGCCTTGCTCCGATCTTGCAGACTGAGGACCTTTGTGGCTTCCTTGGGACTTCTGCTTTTTTCCTGCTACCTTCAGCCTTTCTTAGCATGACTGGTTCTGCGTTGTTCCAGCAAACCCACATTGGAACAGAAATTCCCCTCTGCATTGCGTGCCAGCTTTCACTTCCTTTGATCATTGAATTTTATGGTACCTTCTGCATATTAGATTTCTGGCCGTTCAGGGGTGACTTTGCAGTCAGTACAGCGTTGTTCAGAGATACCTGAACGTGGTTTTGAGCTGCACTTTTAATTTATTTGTTAAATTTGTCTCCCATCCTCCCCACCGTGGCAGGCTCAGAGTGGCTTACAGAATATATGTATATATATATAGTAAGGGTCAAGGTTTCCCTTGCTCGAAAGCCAGTCGAATCCGACTCTAGGGACGCGGTGCTCATCTCCGTTTCCAAGCCGAAGAGCCAGCACTGTCCAAAGACATTTCTGTGGTCATGTGGCCAGCATGACTAAATGCCGAGGCGCACAGAACGCTGTATATATACCGGGGTCATTTCGTAGAAAAAGAGGTGCAGGAGCTCATTAGCATAACTCATTAGGATAACTTATTTGCATATGCCACACACCCCCTGACATCACCGGAAGTGTGTCAGAAGGCAACACCCACTTGCAACTTACCTGGCTGCTTCTTGCTCCTCATGGCCCGGGGCTGCTGGGAGCAGGGGGCGGAGCTTATTGCATGTGCCCTCCCCCTGGGCTCTTTACTGCCGGAGCTCCGTTCCTGTGCGCTTCTGCAGGAAATGATCCCTGTTTATGTATGTATATATATATATACATACATATGTATGTGTGTGTGTGTATATTAAAACACTGGAGTATATTAAAACACAAAATACAATTAAAATCACAACATATAAGGTCATCAGTGCTAAAAACATATTAATACAAGATGACGGCATTCTCTCGACACTGGAAGGTTGCCTACTGCCATCATCCAGGTTCCTGCCAGGTTATTGGTTGTTGAACTGGTGCTGGTGTTAGGGCCAGGGCCATAGTATTGGAAGGCGGCACCCTTTCCCCTCCCAGTTGAGAAAAGGTGGAGCGAACGCTAGATGCAGAATCTCCCCTTGTCTTTTCCAGTGACTCTTGTCTTGTCTTCTCATAATGTGACCCAAGTACGGTAGCCTCAGTCTAGTCGCTTTGGCTTCTTGGGAGAGTTTGGACTCGATTTGCTCTAAAACCCCTTTACTTGTCTTTTGGGTAAGCCCGCACCACATTTCAAATGAATTGCACTTTCCTTAAGGTCAGCTTTCTCCGCCGTCCCGCTTTCACATCCATAAACAGTAACGGGGAATACTATCGCACACGTTTAGCAGACGAAGGTATTCCTTCCCTTTGCGATCTCCATGTTTCTAACGGGAGTGACCCGGGTCCAAGTCCCACCTCTTCCCACGGTGGCTTCGAATGATGGGGGAGGGGAGGCCTTTCTCCACGTATAGCCTAGATTCCAATGCTGGTTGTCCAAATGAAATCGGGGTTGGTTTAACAGCTGCAGCTGGACCATGGCTTTGCAAAATTAATCTGCAGTATAATGAGTCAAGGGAGAGTCATTTCAGAACAAATGGGTCTCAGTTGAAAATGTTTGAATCAGACACAGCGCCTTCAGAATGTGGTTTGTTTTACCCTGTGCTTGCTTGGAAGTAAGTCCTCCCCGAGTTCAATGAGGTTTACTTGCAAGTAAATAGCTGCGCCTTGGATAGCTGCCCAAAAATGTTACTGGGCCAGAAACCCCAGGAGATCCAATGTAATCTTACAGTCTGCTCTACTGGGAGTCTGCTCCAAAATGAGCTTCACAGAAGTGGATGGGATTTTTACCCTTGCAACCATGCCCCCCCCCCCAAGGCTACAGTCTTACTTGGGAGTAAAATTCCATTAAATGCCATGGAGTTTCTTCTGCAGGAAACCTGCCTAGACTCAGGGGTCATTTCCTACGGGAGCGCACAGGAGCGAAGCTCAGACAGTAAGGAGCCTGGGGGGGCACAAGCAACAAGCCCCGCCCTTGCTCCCAGCAGCCCTCAGTCGGGCCACAAGGAGCAAGAAGCAGTTTTGTGTGCGACGCCCCCCCCCCCCCCCCGCCTGCCTTCAGGTACAAGCTCTCCCTCCTCTGTTAGACATATGCAAATAAGTTATGCTAATAAGTTATGCTAATGAGCTCCTGCACCTCTTTTTCTACGAAATGACCCCTGCCTAGACTCATATGACACAGCTGCAATCCTACAGGCGCTAAGGTCAGAGTAAGCCCCACTGGCACTTGGTGGGACTTACTCATGAGTAAAAGGGCCTCGGCTCAAGCTGTGTTAAGGCCCCTGAGAGGTCTTTCACATACCTGGTTTTCGTGAGCTTTGCAAAATGGACGTGAGATTGGGTTGCCAGGTCTGGGTTGGAAAATACCTGGAGACGTTGGGGGCGGATCCAGCCAGGAGAGGGCGGGGTTTGGGGAGGGGAGGGGCCTCGGCATGGTACAGTGCCATAGAGTCCACCCTTCAGTGCAGCCCTTTTCTCCAGGGGAGCTGATCTCTGCCGGCTGGAGATCAGTGGTAAAAGTGGGGGAATCTCCAGGACTCACCTGGAGGCGATGCAAACACTGGTACCCACACTGTCAAAAGAACATTTTTCCCACCTGGAGGCTGGCAAACCTCATGTGAGACATATTTTAAACTTTGGCTACAACTGCCAACCTAGGCAGTTCAAAAGCGAGAAATTGCAAGTAGATAAATAGGTACCACTTCGGTGGGAAGGGAACAGCGTTCCGTGAGCCTCGGTGTCTAGTCATGCCGGCCACATGACCACGGAAATGTCTTCGGACAGCGCTGGCTCTTCGGCTTTGAAACAGAGATGAGCACCGCAACCCTAAAGTCAGACTCTACTGGCTTTCGAGCAAGGGAACCTTTACCTTTTTACAGCATCAACATCTATACCACCACCCCCACTTGCATTCACACATTCCTACACGCCAACCTCCAAGGAGCCCGGGAAAGGCCTTTACTCGGAAGCAAGAGCTGCCGAGTCCAACCTTGCTCTCTTCCAGAGGAGCCACCAGAGCAGGCCTGTAGCTAGTATTTTTTTAGTCGGTGGGCATTTAAATTTCTTAGGGGTCACTGGCTAATTGATACCCGGCTCCTTCCCCACACCTGCCACCGCTCAGGGTCCCTGGGCTGGATGGGAAGTTGTGGGGGCATTGCCAGTAAATCAGGGGGCCTCGCCCCGAGAGGCTCCACTGTAGCTCCAGGCCTGCGGGGGGGGGGGATCTATTTGGGTGCAACGCTCCCTCTAAGCCATGGAGTCTTCTGAGCAACAATTCTACTTTGTGAGCCGCCGGCATGAAAGTTGTGAGCGAGCAATCATCGGGCTGCTGCCTCGATCGGTTTGCTCCGAAGCAATGTTCCCTCTAAGCTGTGGAGTCTTGTGAGCAAGAATTCTTCTTAGTGAGCTACTGGCATGAAAGTTGTGAGCGAGCAATTTGACTGCTGCATAAATTAGTCTGCTCTGGAGCCATCCTGCCTGAGCTGGGACAAAAATGTGGGAGCCGGAGGCTAAAAAAACTGTGAGCTAGCTCACACTCACTCAGCTTAGAGGGAATACTGCTCCGGAGAGCCCTCCTTCCTGAGCTGAGGCCAAAAAATGGGTGAGCCGGAGGCTGGGAAAAACAACGGTGGGCGGGCTCACCCTTAACTCAGCTTAGCGGGGACACGGTTTGGGCGTCACGTGAGAACAGCTCTGCCCTGCGTGGAGCCTGCTGCCTTTTGCTTTGGAATCTGGCTCTTTGGCTTGCAAGGAGGGAGGGAGGGAGGGAATCCAGCCCTGTTTTTCCCGCGAGCCGAAGCGGCGAAGGCAATTGAATTTGGGAGTTGCTGCGCTCGCGCCCCGCGCTGTGAATTTTGCAGCCCCTGCCTGACGCCGGGAGGAGAAGAGGTGCAAACCTGGAGGAGACCGAATACAGCAAAGCAGCAGCAGCAGCCGCCAGCGAAATCCGCCCCCC
>NW_015172624.1:188461-189348 GCF_001447785.1 Gekko japonicus | reverse complement strand
CTACAAAAGGTGCTTTTCCGATCGCCTCGTTAAGCCGGTGTAGAGTTGCCGAGAAAAAAAGAAGGCGCCGGGGGTGGGTGGGGGGGCTGTTCTCCTCCTCGCCCCCCGCCTCCCGCTCTGTAATGCCTCTATCCTGTGCGCCGCTACCGGATTTTTGTGCAAATCGGATGTCTGCAGACGACGAGCCCTTGAATGCGAGGCAGGGACAGGTGTAAAAAAAGGGGGGGGAGAAGAGAAGAGAAGGAGGAGTCCCGCCCCCCCCTTCTCCTCCCCTCGGAGGGCTTTGGAGAGTGCCTTTGGCTTTATTTTTTTTCAAACCGCGAACCGCAGCGAAAAGGGATTGCTCGCCGCCTCCCGGAGAGACACCCGGGTCCGGTTCAAGGTAAGAGAGATTTGCCATCGGTTCGCCTGCCCCGCACGAAGGGGGGTGGGGTGGGGGGGAGTGTTCTAACCCCTCCCTTCTGTCTTTGAAGCTTGCAAACTTTGAAGATGTTGGGGGGGGGCCGTCTTGGAAAGCAAGCTCGTTTAAATGAAGGGGGGGGGGAAATACCGACAGGAGGACGGCTGTCAATCTCGCCTCCTTTTGTGTCGTCGGTTCCCACAGCTGGGAGAGACGGCTTGTGTCTTCCCCGAGGCGTGCGAACCGACTCTGCTTGCAAAAAAGAAAAGAAAAAAGCAATGTTCCCTCTAAGCTGTGGAGTCTTGTGAGCAAAGATTCTACTTTGCGAGCTCCTGGCATGAAGGTTGTGAGCGAGCGAATTGGTTACTGCGTAAATTAGTAGGCACCGGAGCCCCTCCGTCCTGAGCTAGGGCGAAAATGTGCGAGCCGGAGGCTAAAAAATTGTGAGCCAGCTCACACTAACTCAGCTTAGAGGGAACACGGGAGC
>NW_015172624.1:182506-188212 GCF_001447785.1 Gekko japonicus | reverse complement strand
GGATCCTCTGCCAGGAGTGGGGAGTGCAGAAGCATCTGCCCCCCCCCCCTCTAGAATGGCACAATTAAGGGTGGTAGCCCTGTGTGATAAGATTGTGGTCGTGGTTGAGTCCTTTGTGTGTGTATGTGTTTGTGTGAGCACACTTTTCCTGGCATACACACAGTTGGGGGTAAATAAGGAGGGGGGGCCCTGCCACCCTCCTCCGCCCCTGCATGGGGGTCCAGGTGCAGCAGGCTTTGAAATGCAAAAGCCGGTGTGTGTGTGGGGGGGGGAGTACCAGTTAGATTGCAGAAATTTGGAATCTTGCAAAGGGGTGGTGGTGGAAATGGAGGTGGGGGGGAAGGGTGACTCTCATCCCAACCTATTGTTTCCTATGTGCTGGTTATTTTTATTGGGGGGGGCAAGTCCACGCCACGGCTTTGCTCCGGTTTCTCCTCGACCCCCGCCGGGATGGGAGTTGTTTGGGAGATAAGAGGGTGCTGTCGAAAAAGAGGGGTGGGGGGGACTGAGTGACTTTCTTCTCCCCCCCACTTCCTCCCCCCCAATCTTTGGGGGTTCCAGTTTTTCAGAAGCAGGGCGTGTGTGTGTGTGGGGGGGGGGTGTTTTGAGGCCGACCTGTATTTCACAAGATAACTTTTGTAAAATCGAAGGGGAAGTGGAGGAGGATAAAAATAAGACTGGCGAGGAACACGTTCGGAGGACTGAATTAGAAGGCTTTGTTATGTTGGGGGTTCGCCAAACAAGGGTGTGTGTGTTTTTTTGTCCGGGGGATTTACGGAGGGGTCCGCTCCTAAGGTAGACTGCGACTGCTGCTAGCATCTCTCCTCCGCCCTTCCTGGTAGGGGCTGTGGCTCAGTGCTGGAGCCTCTGCTTGGCACACAGGAGGCCCCAGGTTCGATCCCCGGCATCTCCAGCTAAAAGGATCAGGGAGTAGGCGATGTGGAAGACCTCGGCCTGGGACCCTGGATGAGCAGCCGCCAGTCTGAGTAGACAATACTGACCTGGATGGACCAAGGATCCGATTCAGTACAAGGCCAGCTTCATGTGGGTTGTATGGTCGTGAAACTCATCCACGGGTCAGGTGACTCCTTTGTTATCCTGCCCCCTGCGGTGGATCGATTCTAAATAAGTGCTGGGGTTTGGGGCTGCCTGGAAGGCTGTGTCCTCTGACCATGGAGCCCACCTGACGTGTGCCTACTAGCTGCAGGGATGAGAAACCACTTTGTGCATGCTCAGAGTGCCTGTGCGTTCTGGGATTCCGACTTGGCTCTGATTTTGCCGAGGGATTGGCGAGGATGGGACTCCGGCTGCAGCCCATGGCAAGGTTTTCATTTCACGCGCGTCCCTCGTTGCCTGTCCTGTTGGCGTGCGGCCAAAGGCCTTGGGAACGGGTGCGAGGAAAGGACTCAGCCAGGAAGCGGGTTTTCCCACCCCTGAAATTCAGATGTGTGTACGGGACGTGGTGCTTGGCTTGTTTGGTGGTACAGGAAGGGCCCTCTGTTCATGCTCACCTGCTCTTGTGGGTGAATTGCACGGTCAAGGGAGGAAGTGCCTGTTCTCTGGGGGCTAGACCCTGAAATCCCTTGGTCCTGGGTCCGTAGTTGTTGTTCAGGGGGCATTTAAATTTTTCAGGGGGCAGTTAAATTACAGTTAATTGAATTAATCTGAATGCCTGTCTTCAAAGGGGGAGGCTCCGAGCCTGTTTCTGGCCTTTCCTTTCGAGGGACGGAGCAGCGAGTCCGCCAGTTCCTAGAGAAAAAACCCAGCTCAGAGGGCATTTAATTGCTTTCAGAGGGCCTTTAAATGCCTTTAGCGTTCCCTTCCACAGAGCAAGAAAACTAAAAAGGGCACCTTCAATACATCTCCAACAATCCCCCGTTTCTGCTAGCCCGGCACCACCTCAGTCATGGTCAAAAAGAAGGTTTCTGGCATGGCTATTTGTGGGGGCGGGGCTTTTAATTAAGGGGGCAGGGCCCCAGAATGCCCCCCCCCCAATTCCACAGTGGGAAGGAGAGGGAAGGCCGAGGCAGCAGTCTCTCCTCAAAAATAAGGTTTCTGGCACAGCTGTTTGTGGGGGGGGGCTTTTAATTAAGGGGCAGGGCCCCAAAATGCCCCCCCCCCCCAGCTACGGGCCTGTTTTGTCCTGACGGAAGCTTTCCTGTTTCTTTGAAAAAGACAATCGGTTGTGATCTCTGAGATTTCCCGGAGTTGTCATGGATGTGAAGGGACAGTATTTTGAGGGGAGAGGGGGAGAGATTGAAATCAATATGAGCAGCTCTAAATATGAACAGGGACGTGCCCCCCCCCCCCCCCCCAGTCTCTTCTTCCTAACTTGCACTTCGGGATTTCCATTCCTGGAAGGCTCTCTGGTTTGTGCTAAAACCATCCCCACCCAATCTCTGTTGACAACCCTCGAGCAATCACCCCCCTCCCCCCCATCTGGCCAGAATTGTTGCTTTTGTTTCTGACCTTTTCTCACACCCCTCCCCCTTGAATGCCTTGGAGCACAGCCAGGTCGATCAGGTTAGCGGAGGGAAGGAATCCACGTATGTTGTCCAATTTTTTCTCCTGCTTTTCCTCTAGGGAGGCTCAGGGTGGTCTGCGTGCTTATCCCGCCCCAACCCCGTTCAGCCTCACAATAATCCTGCAAGGTAGGCCTGGCAGGCACCAAGTCGCTCTACGTGGCGGCTTGAGGCTTTGAACCCGGCGATCTCCGAATTCCTAATGTGACGTGCGAACCCCAAGACTGAGGCTGGCTCCTCAAATGGGGTCTCGCCTTTTCATGCCAAACTCTGGGATGCAGGAGGCGAGCGGACCTCTGAGTGCACAAAGAGTGCCCCCCCTTTCCGCCAGAGAATAACCACAATCTGCTCCCGCCTCTCACCTCCTGCCTGCCTCGCTTGCAAATGTATTCTTGTTAATTCCAACAGAACAAGAATCGATAGAGACCACCGGAGGAGGACTCAATTGGACCCTTGTGGTTTCTCGGGGCCTGTTCAGTCCCCCCCCCCTTCTCGCCTTCTCACACTCCGGCTGCGTCCATCAGGCCTTGGCGTCCGTCCCGGGTCCACGGGCTCCGTTCTTCCTGTGGCTCCAAAATCTGATTTTCTTTCTCCAGAATCTGTCTTGGAAAGGTATAGAGCGTTCTTTAAAAAAAAAAAACCCAGCAAAACAGAGAGTGCCAAGTCACCACGGTGTCAGCTCGCAAATCAAAGGTTATCCATAACCATTAAAGAGCTTAGGCTGAAATCGGAGGTGGGGGGTGGTTTTGGGCTTTCCCCCAAGCCTCGAGCTCTCTGCCACCGATTCACCTTTTGACCTTGGGAGAATAAGGGCTCTTTGGATGGCTCCATTAGCCTCAGCCGGAGGTCGGTGTCTCGATCTCTGCCCCTCCAAAGAGAATTTGCATCTCTGTATCAGATCCAGTGTTCCAAACCGCCAAGGTTTGGGTTAAGGTTCTAGCGGGGGGGGGGTGTTGGAGGGGGAGGGTAACGTGACCCCCTGTACATCTCTCCCCCCCCCCCGCACGTACACGGGTGACTGGCAACTGTCCTCAACTGGGCACCCGTCCAAGTCAGAAGTGGGCAATTGGAACAGTCTCCCAGTTCTGTCTAGGAGGGATGGCCGGGGAAAATAGTTAGCTTGTTGGACTAGGATGCGGGGGAGCCGAGTCCGAATCCACGCTCTGCCATGGGCACCCGCCGGGTGACCTTGGGTCAGCCACGTTCCCGCAGCCTAGCCTACCTCGCAGGGTTGTCGTGAGGATAAAATGGAGGCGAGGAGATGGATGTGACTTTGGGTCTCCCGTTGGGGAGGAAGGCGGGGTCTAAGATGAAGTAAATAACGAAAGGTGTCCTTGAAGCCCGCTCCGCCCAGGAGAGCTGAGGCCCCGTGCAATGCTCTCTCTAACCTGCTGAGTCTTGTGAGCAAAAAGCGACTGGCATTAAAGTTGTGAGCGAGCGATTGGACTACGGCATAAATTAGTTTGCTCTGGGGCCATCCTTCCTGAGCGGAGACAAAAAGGGGTGAGCCGGAGGCTAAAAAACGGTGAGCTAGCTCACACTAGCTCAGCTTAGAGGGAACACTGGCCCTGTGCTTTGGTCGTGGGCCCCCTGGGGGTCTCCGAAGCCACCTCAGCATTCTGACTCCTGACGCCGGTCCTGTCGAGGTGAACTCTAAACTCTGTGGACGGGGCGGGTGAGCGGTTAAAAATCACAAAGCCAGCACATCCGTATCTTTAAAGCAGAATTCTGCTGCACTGCATTTAAGCTGGTTATCCCATCTCTGCTTGACGCTTTGCTGTTAAAAGATGGCCCCAGACGAGGCGAGGTTTGCTGGAATGCTTTTGGAAGCAGTTCAAGCGCCCGGAGATAAGCGAGAGAATTCTTTCAGTGTGGGGTGATCGCGGAGGGAGAGATCATGGCATATCTCGTTGCAGGGACTCTGCCCTTTTCTGCTGCAGAATGGAGATGGAGAGTCCCAAGCGGGGACGGGCGGACTGGACCCCTTCAAGCTGCAAGTGGCGATCCCTCTTTTGAGCATTTGAGAAAGCTTCCCCGCAAGCAGAAAGCCAGCCTGGCAAGGAGTAGTCTGGGACAGACACCAACTATATTTTCTTTTGTTCTTGATGAATTACTTTTCTAAAGAGGGGACACTGAGAAATGTTATCTTCTACTGATATCCTGAACAGAGCAGCTGTTCTGGTGTATTTGTTGTTTGTTTGGGTGATCCCCGTAGGGTTTTCAAGGCAAGAGACGTTCGGAGGTGATTTGCCGCCGCCTGCCTCTGCGTAGCAACCCTGGACTTCCTTGGAGGTCTCCCATCCAAATACAAACCAGGACTGACCCTGCTTAGCTGCTGAGGTTGATGAAATCGGGCTAGCCTAGGCCAACCGGGTCAGAGTTTGCAGGGCAGTTCTAGGGCTAAACTAGATGTCACATTTGTCCATGGGTCAGGTCCGGTCCTGGTTCCTCCCAAGCCGACTCTCATACTGTCCCGGTCAGACAGCGGCTTCTGAAAACTAAGCCCCCATTGGTCCATATGGGTCCAGACCATGGCACACTGTGTGTGGGGTTTACTGACCTGTATTGACCCTGGGGGGAGCTGCGGTGGCTCAAGGGGTTAAGACGCTGAACTGCAGGCTGTGGAAGGTCAGTAGTTCAGCAGTCCGAGACCCGAGTTGCCTCATGACGGAGTGAGCTCCCGTCTCTAGTTCCAGCTCCTGCCAACCTAGCAGTTCGAAAGCAAGAAATTGCAAGTAGATAAATAGGGACCACTTCGGTGGGAAGGGAACAGCGTCCCGTGCGCCTCGGTGTTTAGTCATGCCAGCCACATGACCACGGAAACGTCTTCGGACAGCGCTGGCTCTTCGGCTTTGAAACGGAGATGAGCACCGCAACCCTAGAGTCGGATTCGACTGGCTTTCGAGCAAGGGAACCTTGACCTTTACCTATTGACCCGGGGGGGGGGAATCATTTGCCCCTGCTGCACATAAGAACATAAGAGAAGCCAATGTTGGGTCAGGCCAATGGCCCATCCAGTCCAACACTCTGCCACATAGTGGCTAAAAACACCAGGTGTCCTCAGGAGGTCCAGCAGTGGGGCCAGGACACTAGAAGCCCTCCCACTGTTGCCCCCCCCCAGCACCAAGAATACAAAGCATCCCTTGCCCCAGACCGAGAGTTCCTATCTATACCTTGTGGCTAA
>NW_015172624.1:176220-182247 GCF_001447785.1 Gekko japonicus | reverse complement strand
CAAGAATACAGAGCATCCCTTGCCCCAGGCTGAGAGTTCCTATCTGTACTTTGTGGCTAATAGCCCCTGATGGACCTCTGCTCCATATGCTTATCCATAAGAACATAAGAGAAGCCAATGCTGGATCAGGCCAATGGCCCATCCAGTCCAACACTCTGTCACACAGTGGCCAAAAATACCAGGTGCCATCAGGAGGTCCAGCAGCGGAGCCAGGACACTAGAAGCCCTCCCACTGTTGCCCCCCCCCCCAAGCACCAAGAATACAGAGCATCCCTTGCCTCAGACCGAGGGTTCCTATCTATACCTTGTGGCTATGAGCCCCTGATGGACCTCTGTTCCATATAAGAACAAAAGAGAAGCCCATGTTGGATCAGGCCAATGGCCCACCTAGTCCAACACTCCGTGTCACACATGCACTTTGTTAACTCTGCACAGGATATTACAACTTATTGACTGCTTCATTGTGACTTTACGTTTTGGGTTGAGATGTTTTTGCAAGCCGTTTTGAACACCGGAGTGTGTGTTTGTGTGTGTGAAGTACCACCTAGTTGCTTCCGA
The DNA here is from genome assembly GCF_001447785.1 of Gekko japonicus. NCBI lineage: Eukaryota > Metazoa > Chordata > Lepidosauria > Squamata > Gekkonidae > Gekko > Gekko japonicus. The sequence continues at coordinate 181,689 of NW_015172624.1, read as the reverse complement.
CTTACAGCGACCCTATGAAGTGATGTCCTCCAAAACGCCCTGTCGTTAACAGCCTCGCGCAGGTCTTGCAAAGGCCGCGGCTTCCTTGACAAAGCTGTGTGGCTGGCTAATGCTGCTCACAGTATCGTAGATAAAGAGCCTTTGCTATGATTCAATAGTTTGGTGTAGTGGTTAAGTGTGTGGACTCTAATCTGGGAGAACCGGGTTTGATTCCCCACTCCTCCACTTGCAGCTGCTGGATGACCTTGGGCAAGCCGTAGTTCTCTCAGAGCTGTTCTCTCAAGGGCAGTTCTCTCAGATCTCTCTCAGCCCCACCTGCCTCCCAGGGTGTCTGTTGTGGGGAGGGGAAGGGAAAGGAGGTTGTACACCGCTCTGAGACTCCTTCAGGTAGTGAAAAGCAGGGTATAAAAACCAGCTCTCCTCTTCTTCATCCCATCACGGGGGTGCAACTGGCCACACTACCAACAAGCCAGTGAAGTAGAGTGCGCGCGCTCTCTCTCTCTTTTAATTTCAAGCAACTTTGTTAACACAAAAATAGAAATACGATCCAAGAAAAAGTCATTGAACTGAGGTGTATAAGGAACATTCATAACGGGAACCGCTTTCTGTCGTCTGGAGAGCCCTTGTAATCGTGGGAGGTCTCCAGGCCCCACCTGGAGGTTGGCAAGCCTACCTCCTGCCACATGCTGCCTCAGTGTTCCCTCTAAGTTGAGTTAGTGTGAGCTAGCTCACTGTTTTTCAGCCTCTGGCTCACACATTTTTGTCTTCGCTCAGGAAGGAGGGCTCCAGAGCAAACTGATTCATGCAGTAGCCAAATCACTGGCTCACCGCTTTAATGCCAGGAGCTCACCAAGTAGAACTTTTGCTCACCACTCCGCTTTAATGCCAGGAGCTCACCAAGTAGAACTTTTGCTCACAAGCCTCCACGGCTTAGAGGGAACATGACTGGAGGCAATTATGCTCCTGCTCAGACCTCTTCAAAAGCAGCACAATACGCTCTGCGTGCCGGTCCCCAAACTCTCACAGGACACCGTCTTCTCATGAGTGTCTGGTTGCCTGTTGCCAGGGCAACCAAAATGGTGGCCCAGCTCTTAGGAGAGGAAAGGGTCCCTGGTGCCCTTGTGTGTTCAGGAAGCTCTATCAGCATGTGTGGTTTACAGAGGCAAGGGAAGTTATTTCTCCTGTGCCGGGGTGAAGGTGGCAGTGGTGAGGCTGGGGGTTGCGGTGGCCAATGCTCCCTCTAAGCTGTGGAGTCTTGTGAACAAAAATTCCACTTTGTGAGCAACTGACATTAAAGTTGTGAGCGAGCGACTTGGCGACTGCGGCCCCGGTCACACGGAGGATTTGCTGCGCGAAAGGCACGAATGCTGGGCGGATTTTCGGGGCGTGATCACGCCGCAACACCTGGCAAGCGTAGCGCACCCATGGCCAACCCGTGGCGTGCCGCCGAAGATGCGCAGTTAAAAAGGACCTGCGAAGATCTACTAGCAAATGGTCTGCCACGGACTGCAGACGGATTTGTTTGGTGTGATTGCGCCAGCGCGCGCCTATTCCCCCCAGCCGTCCTCTTTGCAACGCACGCGCCAAAGGACGAAGCCGCCGTCGCGTCTGATCGCATAATGGCGGATCAGAATGTTTGCTCTGGAGACCTCCTTCCTGAGCTAAGGCCAAAATGTGTGAGCCGGAGGCTAAAAAACTGTGAGCTAGCTCACACTAACTCAGCTTAGAGGGAACACTGGTGGCTGCTGGGCCTGCCTCAGGTAGTGAAACACCTTGAAGCACCACTGGGAATGGTGTAGCATTTCCTTGGTGGTAGAAAGCCAAAGTAGGTGGCGACTTACGGTCCTGTCTGCACCCCGCTAAGTCCATGGGTCTGCTTGGCATGCCCCAAAAGACTCAGCATCTTTGGTGCCTTCGGGTAACTGCTGGGAGCAACTGTGGTGGAGTATGCTTCGGGGTGGTCATGCATCGAATGACAATGATACAGCACCTTAAATGCTGCTAACTAGACCCAACTAACTAGACTCCTGCCAACCTAGCAGTTCGAAAGCAAGAAATTGCAAGTAGATAAATAGGTACCACTCCGGTGGGAAGGTAACAGCGTTCCGTGTGCCTTGGTGTTTAGTCATGCCGGCCACATGACCACGGAAACGTCTTCGGACAGCGCTGGCTCTTTGGCTTTGAAACGGAGATGAGCACCGCAACCCTAGAGTCGGACTCGACTGGCTTTCGAGCAAGGGAACCTTTACCTTTTAGACCCACTTATACAGTCCAAGGGGTGGTCACTTCGGGCGACACCAAAAGCGTTCCTAGATCAGACCTCTGACCAAGGCCTGCCGGATGCTAGCCGTGTGGTTATCTGGGACATACGCATGGTATTTTGTCACAGCTCCCCAATCCTGAAAATACCGAAAACTGCAGTTTCTTTCCAGGGGCAGGCCGGAAATAAATAGAGGTACCCTTCTCATAAGTCTTTGCCTACTCTGTCTTGGTTTGCTGTTGCCAAGGCGACCAACCCAGTGGCCATATTTCCTCTCTCAGGGGAGAAAAGCAGGGTATAAATTAACAGATTTTTGGTACATAAGCAGTTTGCAGCCTGTGACACTCCAGTGAATCCTCTTCTATCCACGAGCCAGCCCCGAAAGAGTTAGTGGGGGCCAAAATGTGTTCTGTTGGTAGGGTTGCCAACTCCAGGCTGGGAAATCCTGGAAATGGGGGGGGGGTAGAGCCTGGTGAGGTTTGGGGACGGGAGGGACCTCAGCAGGGTATATTGCCATACAGTCAACTCTCCAAAGCGGGCATTTTCTCCAGGGGAACTGGACTCCGTCATCTAGAGATTAGTTGTAATCCTGGGAGATTTGCAGTCTCTTCCAGGAGGTTGGCAACCCTAGTTTTGGGAACGGGTTCCTCACTGCCTACTGCTGACATATAACCTTATTCTTGGTAACAAGGTGTGATAATACTGTCCAGAGTGGATTTGCCCCAACAAAACCCTATGTGTTCTGGTCCTACCTAGAATGTTATGGTCAGTCATCCATCCATCTAGTTTAATTAGAAGGTAATTGGCATAACCAGGGGTCATTTCCTGCGGGAGCACACAGGAGCGGAGCTCCAACAGTAAAGAGCCCAGGGGGTGGGCACATGCAACAAGCCCCACCCCCTGCTCCCAGCAGCCCTCAGTCAGAGCAAGAAGCAGCCAGGTAAGCTGCAGGGCCCCGCAGGCCCCCCGGCCCCAAACAGTCCAGTGGCACCTTTAAGACCAAGTTTTATTCAGGTACAAGCTCTCCCTCCTCTGTGAGGACAGATCTGCATGTCCCCCCCCCCAGTAGCTAGCAATCCAAAACAGTCCAGTGGAGCCTGAGTGGTGAGTGTTGCCTTCTGACAGACTTCCAGTGATATCATGGGGTATGGCATATGCAAATAAGTTATGCTAATGAGTTATGCTAATGAGCTCCTGCACCTCTTTTTCTATGAAATGACCCCTGGGCATAACGTTTGCCAACTACTAATAGAAGACGAATCGGTCTATAATTTTTGGGAAAGGAAGAATCACCCTTTTTAAAAATGGGGACAATGATTGCATTTGTCCGTGACTTTGGCATTCTTCCAGTGTTATTTATCAAGGTAAATAAAGCAGCCATTCTGGGTGAGACTTCAGCAGTTCTGGAAGAACTGCATCAGGGCCAGGGCCTTTTTTTGGTTTAAGGTATGTGATCAAGGTAATAATATTGTCAGGGGACACAGGTGGCCACTCGGGGGTCTCGGGGGCATCGGCTTCAGTGGGTTTGGAAAAATTTGCACCATTTTCATTAAAAAGAAGAAGAAGAAGAGATTGGATTTATACCCCGCCCTTCACTACCCAAAGGGGTCTCAAAGCGGCTCACAAACTCCTTTCCCTCCCCCTCCCCACAACAGACACTCTGTGAGGTGGGCGGGGCTGAGAGAGCTCTGACAGAAACAGCTCTTTTGCAAGAACAGCTCTTATCAGAACTACGGCTTGCCCAAGGACATCCAGCCAGGTGCAAGTGGAGGAGTGGGGGAATCAAAACCGGTTCTCACAGATTAGAGTCCGCGCACTTAACCACTACACCAAACTGGCTCACATTAAGAAATGTGAAAACCAGGTATGGGAGGGAATTGATGGTGATGAAATTAATTTTCCCCAAGAAGACTTATTCTTAGTAGTCTATATACTTTTCAAAGTGCTTTACATCTCAGCAATTCCTATAGCAAACCAGGGTTACCCCATATTGCTAGTGGAGGGCAGATCTCAAGGTGTCACCTAATAAGCATGGTAGAGGCAGAATCCGAACCTGGAACTTCTTGATTCATAGGTTAGTTTTTCAGCAAAAAAAAAATAAGGCAAAAACTCGCCTTTAAATTTACAGCAGGGCATCATTTCCAGAACAAGCCCTAGAAACCATAGAGCAGGAGTGTCAAACTCATTCGTTATGAGGGCTGGATCTGACAGAAATGTCAGTCTGTTGGGCCGGGCCATGTGTGTCATAAAACGTAATGCCAGGCACTGGAGATATAAGAAGAAGGAGAAGAGGATATGAGATTTATACCCCGCCCGTCACTACCCAAAGGGGTCTCTGAGCAGCTTACAAACTCCTTTCCCTTCCCCTCCCCACAACAGACACCCTGTGAGGTAGGTGGGGCTGAGAGAGCTCTTGACAGAAATTGCTCTTTTTCAAGAACAGCTCTTATCAGAGCTACAGCTCGCCCAAGGTCATCCAGCCAGGTGCAAGTGAAGGAGTGGGGAATCAAACCCAGTTCTCCCAGATTAGAGTCCGTGCACTTAACCACTACACCAAACTAGCTCTCTCCAGATTTCTTACGATAACCAATAATAACAAACAACAGCATGTACTTTTGTTCCTTGCAGTTTGTGAAATATTTTACAGCATATACTGAAACAGGAGCAGTAGGCCATAGAAGTAATTACAGATGTCTTCCATTGATGTAGAAGAAGAAGAGAAGAGATTGGATTTATACCTGGCCCTTCACTACCCGAAGGAGTCTCAGAGCGGCTTACAATCTCCTTTCCCTTCCTCTCCCCACAACAGACACCCTGTGATGTAGGTGGGGCTGAGAGAGCTCTCTCGTAGACTGCGCCTGAGAAGAAGAAGAGATTGGATTTATACCCCGCCCTTCACTACCCAAAGGGGTCTCTGAGCGGCTTACAAACTCATTTCCCTCCCCCTCCCCACAACAGACACCCTGTGGGGTAGGTGAGGCTGAGTGCTCTTTCAGGGAACAGCTCTTTTTCAAGGACAGCTGTGCCAGAACTATAGCTTGCCCAAGGTCATCCAGCAGGTGCAAGTGGAGGAGTGGGGAATCAAACGCGGTTCTCCCAGATTAAAGTCTGTGCACTTAACCACTGCACTACACCAAACTGCACGAAGGACGACAGCTGGTAAGCTCTGAGTTGGTGTGTCCTCACTGCAAGTCTCCTCCCCCCTTCCT
>NW_015172624.1:163207-176047 GCF_001447785.1 Gekko japonicus | reverse complement strand
ACACCCTGTGAGGCAGGTGGGGCTGAGAGAGCTCTGACAGAAACTGCTCTTTTTTTCAAGAACAGCTCTGACGGAACTATGGCTTTCCCAAGGCCATCCAGCAGGTGCAAGTGGAGGAGTGGGGAATCAAACCCGGTTCTCCCAGATTAAAGTCTGCGCACTTAACCACTACACGACACCAAACTGCACGAAGGACGACAGCCGGTAAGCTTTGAGTTGGTGTGTCCTCACTGCAAGTCTCCTCCCCCCTTCCTTGCACTAGTTGCTTGTGGGCCCTGGGTGGCTCTGGCGTCTGACACCCCTGCCATAGAGTCTCCACTGAGTCCTGGAGCCTGCCATTGCCACTGTGGTGTCCCCCATATCTACTCTTCCGTCTGTTGCCAGGTGCCGGCTGGCAACTCTACCTCACCTGGAGGCGGGCTACCCAACAGATGGGCTATCTCTAACTCAGAGCCTTGAGGGAAGGGGCCTGGATGGGTACAGGTTGGGGCTCGGTAGCCTGTGCTGGCAGAAAGGGATGCACATTGGAGCCAAAAAAACCCTAACTATAAATACACGTTGATGGGGTCCGAACTGGCAGAGACTGACCACGAGAGAGATCTTGGAGTCGTAGTAGATAACTCAGTGAAAATGTCCGGACAGTGTGCGACTGTAATAAAAAAAAGGCCAATGTTATGCTGGGGCTTGTTAGGACGGGAATTGAAAACAAATCAGCCAGTATCATCATGCCCCTGTATAAATCGATGGTGCAACCTCATTTGGAATACTGTGTACAGTTCCAGTCACCAAACCACAAAAAGGATATTATAGCATTGGGGAAAGTGCAGAAAAGGGCAACTAGAATGAGGAAAGGTTAAAGCGCTCGGGGCTCTTTAGCTTGGAGAAACGACGGCTGAGGGGGTGACATGATCGAGGTTTACCAAATGATACATGGGATAGAGCAGGTGGAGAAAGAAGTACTTTTCTCCCTTTCTCACATTACAGGAACTTGTAGGCACTCCATGAAATTGCTGAGCGGTCGGGTTAGAACGGATAAAAGGAAGTATTTCTTCACCCAAAGAGTGATTAACACATGGAATTCACTGCCATAGGAGGTGGTGATGGCTACAAGCATGGACAGCTTCAGGAGGGAATTAGATAAGCATATGGAGCAGAGATCCATCAGTGGCTATTAGCCACAAGGTATAGATAGGAACTCTCAGTCTGGGGCAAGGGATGCTCTGTATTCTTGGTGCTCGGGGGGGGGGGGGGGGAAAAAGGGGGTGGTTTCTGGGGACCTCCTGATGGCACCTGGTATTTTTGGCCACTGTGTGACAGAGTGTTGGACTGGATGGGCCACTGGCCTGATCCAACATTGGCTTCTCTTATGTTCTTAAACTAACACAAGGGGGTGTGGGGTCTAATGGAGACGGGGAGGAGCTCCCAGCAAAAGCTTTCCTCCAGGCAAGCAGAAGGTAGCCTCCCTTGCCCTTGGTTCTGGTTCCTTCCCCAGAGGTTTTACTCCTCCTTCCTGGAGACCTTGAGAAAGAAAAGGCTGAATGCCATACTCTAAGATACTACAGTTGTGCCCCCTCCTCCTGGAACGAGAATTGGGCTGGTTGGATGAATCGGGAACACCTGAACCACGTAAGGCACCAAATCTGGCTTTAAAAGCCCCCCGATTCAGCAAGGGCACAACGCACCGGGCACCTGCTCCAGAGACCGCTCTTGGCATCTCTGGTCTGAATCTGATTTTAAACCATCCCCTTCCCTCTGTTTTTTCCCCCCGGATTGCATCACTGTACCGCAGCGACATGTGTTTAAAAATTCCATTTTTAGGCACAGTTTTTAAGATGCGAATCGACTTGTTTTTTTGTGAAGGGAACAAAACAAAAGGCTCCCTCGAAAACTTAATGCGTACAGATCTCATCAAGCGATTGTTCAAGGTGAGAAGGTATCTGCATCAGCTGATCTGTGCAGCGGCGGAAGAAAATGGTTTTTTAAAATGCCAGTGTCATCTGCCTCGCAACTTCATTTTTTTTGGAGAAACCTGAAAGGAGCATAGAGGAGTTCTAGGAACAGCTGGAAGTTCTATGGTTTGACCTGGAAGTGACATAGCAGCACCCAGGATGTCATATCCCCCCATGTCCCCACCCCCAAGCTTCCCATTGGTTGCCAGGCAAGAGGCCTGGCCGGCCTAGCGAGTGCCCTCCTCAGGTGCTCAGTTAGGTTAACAACCTGTGTCAGTCATGTTTATCAGGGAGATCTTTGTGAGAGAGCAGCATTTGAACCCAGGATTTCTTAGTCATAACTAAAACAATTCTCCGCATGAGTTCTCTATGCGTGGATGCACAGTCTACAAGTAATCTTTTTTTAAATCTGAGAACAGAGTGAGTTTTAGGCCCATCACACACACAAACGTTACTATAGAGCAGTAAGCCTTTAATCTTTTTTTTTTTAATAAGTACCCGAGGGTACACATTTATTATTTTTCCCATTATATATTTCAGACATACAGACATACATACAACCCCCAACTACCCCCCACAACATATAACATATAACAAGAGACTTTATTATTTCTTCTGCTTATTAAATTTCTAAATTCAGTCAGCCTTTAATCTTGACTTCGGATCCTGTGCCTGCCTTTCCCACCATTCTTTTGTCTCTGGTGTATTTCTTCTGCAGCTACAATTTTAAAAAAAACTCACTTTTCTACATCTGTGTAGAACGTCACTTGTGACGTGTGGGGAGTGGTGTCCAAAGGTTTTTTTTAATTAAAAAAATGCACAATTGCCCTATTATAGCTGCACAGTAACATCCAGGAAGCACCTTCCGTTTAAATCTTGTGGCATGTATTTTAGTTAGTTCCTTGAATTGAAAGGGAAGGGAAAGTGACACAGGCAAAGGGGGAAACCCCCTGTAGAAACTGACAAGACTTTTTTTGAAACTGACAAGCAGCTGCAAAGCCTCCTTAGTCCTTTTCCATATTTGGGAGCACTGGGGGTTTCTCTGCTGTGTTATCAGCGACTGTGAAAAATGGAAAAGAGGCACACAATCTCATAATACGGGGGAACATGTTGAGTGTACAGAATACACAGTAGAACCCACTGACGCTGGCACTGCAAGCTGTGATTGTTGGCAATGTGTATGTATGTGAGCGTTCGTGTGCCTGTGCACAGTCGGCTGCAACTCCACTACGATTTGCAGAGAGCTGCAATTTTTACAAGGGAGGAGTCCTCTGGCAGAAGCTTTGGAGAGCTTTGTTAGTCTTGTGCCACTAACCTGAAAAAATAATGGGGGGGGAGAGATTTTTGTTGATTTTGTTGATGCCCTAGCACCGTTGCATAGTAACCCTCCCTTCCTTGCAAATTTGCGTGGTTTTCTCTTTGTGATTCTTTAATCTGATCCGGCATACAGTTTCATGTAGTGGCTAAGTGCGCGGACTCTAATCTGGGACAACCGGGTTTGATTCCCCACTCCTCCACTTGCACCTGCTGGATGACCTTGGGCAAGCCATAGTTCTGGCACAGCTGTTCTTGAAAAAGAGCAGTTTCTGTCGGAGCTCTCTCAGCCCCACCTACCTCCTCATGGGGTGTCTGTTGTGGGGAGGGGAAGGGAAAGGAGTTTGTAAGCCGCTCTGAGACTCCTTTGGGTAGTGAAGGGCGAGGTATAAATCCACTCTTCTTCTGGATGACCTTGGGCAAGCCATAGTTCTGGCACAGCTGTTCTTGAAAAAGAGCCGTTTCTGTCAGAGCTCTCTCAGCCCCACCTACCTTCCAGGGTGTCTGTTGTGGGGAGGGGAAGGGAAAGGAGTTTGTAAGCCGCTCTGAGACTCCTTTGGGTAGTGAAGGGCGGGGTATAAATCCTATCTCTTCTCCTTCTCCTTGTGATCTTGGCAATTTTTTAAAGCCTGTCCTGTGTGGATTGCACTCTGTCCTCCAAATGTATTGATCCCAAGTGCTTCTTAAATTTGGCAGTTTGCAGAAGGTCAGTGTAGTTCAGCTGCCATTTTATATGTTAGGCTTCCGGACACTGCCAAAATGCTTCTCCCCCAAACTTTGTTCACAAAAGCATTAAAGGGAAAAAATGTTTTCACAGCTTTAGGTTTCTCATCCCAGTCTCTCTCTCTCTTTACATCTTATGTCAATTTCATTCCACACTGAGGATTCCCCCCCCCCCCCATTTTTTGCAGCACTGAAATCCTTTTTTTAAAAAAAAAAATCATGCCATTTCCTCCTCTCTGATCCCACTTTCAAGTCTGTATCGGCAGGGAACTAAACCTCACACAGCTCCTTTTAAACTTTCCCCCTGTTGTTTAATTTTTTTTTAATTCAGCAATCCGAGATTAGTGATAGTCTCATTTCACTACACGCTTGCCACTTGTAAAAAAAAATAGAAAAATTTAAAAACGAGGGGGAAATGGAGCTTGTACACTGATGAAGGGGGAAGATGGCGGGTGGTGAGGAGTGGGCGGAACAACCCGGATGTGGGCGAGGGAGTGAACTTTGAGGGGTGGCAAAAGGGCAGAGGGGGGGAAATCTGAGGGAATCTGTAGGCCAGGGGTGTCAAACTCATTTATTATGAGGGCTGGATCTGACATAAATGAGACCTTGTTGGGCCAGGCCATGTGTGCCATAAAATGTAATGCCAGATAGCAGAGATATAAATTTTATAAAAACACATTTTTTTTACTTAAAGTAAAAACATGCTTAAAACATTAGCTCTGTTTAGCTGCAAACCTAGTTTTGATTTATTGACATTCACCACAGAAATCTCATGCTCAGAGTTCTGAGTCTAGGACCCAGGTTAGAACATGAAGTGGATGAGTGAGTGAGTGAAGAGAGTCTGGCGAAGCAAGCTATGATGCAGCAGCAGCAGCAGAACTGTAAGCAGGAGATGGCCAGTTCCACTGCGGGCCTGATGGAAGCCCTCCGGGGGCCTGATCCAGCCCCCGGGCTGTATGTTTGACACCCCTGCTGTAGGCTTTTGAATTACCTTTGGCTTGGAAGCGAAACACGGGAAAAACCAGCACAGAAGCACTCTCAGAAAACCTGGGGAAACAGCGACCAGAAAGCTGAGCACTGACAGGAGAACAACCAATGCAGAATGACAGAAAAAAACCAAAGGACATGCATGGTGGAAGCGAGGGAAAAAACCCGTGCATAATACGCCTCAGTGTTTAATTATGTAACGAACAAACAAACATGCTTCCCACAATAGGACGTTTCGGTATCTCTGCCCAAATGGCTGCATCTGTAGTGTGAAAGTGCCAAGCTTGGAGCTTAGTCAGGGTTAAAGCAGATTTCTCTCCCCCCCTTTGTTCTTGCATTGTAGGATTTCTCTCTGTGCCGACTTCCGCATTTCTGGATGATCTTGGAGGATTGCTAAAATTAAGGCCACAGTTGGATCCTATGAATGTGCGCTGTGGTGATCTTAGCAACGATCCTGTGTGGGAGCACAGGGTGAGACAGAGTGACCGGCCCGTAGTCACCCGGCGGGGGGTGGGGGTAGTTCATGGCTAAATGGGAACTCAAACCTGCGTCTTGCCCATCCTGTTTGGACACTCCCATCACCACTCTGTAGAGTGGCCAGCTCTGGGTTGGGGAATACCTGGAGATTTGCGGGGTGGGGACTGGGGAGGGTGGAGTTGGGGAAGGGTGGGGTCTCAGCAGGTTATACCGCCATAGAGTCCACCCTCCAAAGCAGCCATTTTCTCCAGGGGAACTGATCTTGTTTGTCTGGAGATCGATTGTAATGGTGGGAGATCTCCAGGTACCCCCTGGAAGTTGGCAGCCCTACCACTCTGAAATGCCCAGGTAGCAACCCACAGGAGCTTGGGGGCAGGGACATGGCGGGGCAGTGGTGTTGCATGTGCCACGAGGTCACAGAGAAGACTGGAAGTCACGTCATGGGACCTCCTTTCCCCGTATATACCCCAGAGAGCACTACGGTCGGGGTCTCATAATCGATTGACCCTCCCTGGTCCTAAGGAAGCCAGGCTCGCTACCACCAGGGCCAGGGCCTTTTCAGTCGTGGCTTCATACCGGTGGAATGAGCTCCCAGAGGAGATCAGGGCCCTGCGGGACCTCTCACAGTTCCACAGGGCCTGCAAGACGGAGCTCTTCCACCAGGTTTTCAACTAGGAGCTGCCCCCACTATCACCACCAACTCCCGGCCTCGAGGGCCGGTTATGTGAAGAATATTGAGAAACTTAAAACTTACAAAGTACGCCGCCTTGTATAATCAGAGAAATATCGACAGCACTTAGTAGTACTATTTTGATTTAGAATTGTTTTATGATGATTTTACTGGATTTTAATTGTTATTTATATACTATGTACAATGTTTTAAGGAGCTGCAGTGGCTCAAGTGGTTAAGATGCTGAACTGCAAGCTGTGGAAGGTTGGTAGTTCAGCAGTTCGAGACCCGAGTTGCCGCAAGACGGAGTGAGCTCCCGTCTTTATTTCCAGCTTCTGCCAACCTAGCAGTTCGAAAGCAAGAAATTGCAAGTAGATAAATAGGTAAACAGCATTCCATGCGCCTTGGTGTTTAGTCATGCTGTCCACATGACCACGGAGACATCTTCGGACAGCGCTGGCTCTTTGGCTTGGAAACGGAGATGAGCACCGCAACCCTAGAGTCGGATTTGACTGGCTTTTGAGCAAGGGAACCTTTAACTTTATCTTTTACAATGTTTTAATGAATGTAAGCCACCCTGAGCCTGCGTAGCGGGGAGGGCGGGGTATAAGCTGAAAAATAAATAAATAAATGTCGCTCTAGGAACCACTGGAAACTCTACGGTAAAACCTACCACAGAGGGAGACCTGGCAACCCAGGGCCTGGACCGGTCCGGGGCCCAGTCTGGGGTGGCCCACTGACGTTAAAAAGCAGTACTAATTTTAGTGAATGGGCATGTCTGCTTTTCCTCGCTGCGGACCTTGTTATCCTTCCCCGGAAAGAGCTGGCCTCCAGTGCAGAGCCCGCGAAGCAATTGGGGCTACTTGCTCCAGTGAAGGCCGCGTGGGGTCGCGGTTATAACTCGCTTGGCATGTTTTCACAAGCTGCCTATTAAACTTGGCAACCTTTTTATTGCACCCCCTAGAAGCATTTCATGGCTGGTAGGTTTCCTGACCCGTGCTGCAAGTTGCCGCGGGTCCCTTCCCTGGGCATCGGATGTCGAGAAATTTAGCCATTTCTTGGAATTGCTCTCTACGTGAGAATCCCCTCTCCTGTCCCCCGGAAACCCATCCTTGTCTTCGTTTCAGCGAAATGTTTTTCTCTTGCTGCGACATAGTCGCGGAGCTGTCGGCCCTCGGAGCTTCACACGTCTTGCCTGGAAGAGGCTTGTAAATATGTTTTCGTTCTGCACTGCCGTTCGGATAAACAGAGCAAAATTAACAAATTAAACTTCCCGCAAATAAGACCAGCTTGCTGGAGGGCTCCTTCAGCGTTCCCCCTCCCCCTGCCACAGTTCCAGAGAGCAAAAGTCAGCAGTGACACAAATGTGTGAGAGGTTGAATCTTTCCTTCCCGTTACACAGGCGTAAAGATGGGAGGTACTGTCAGTCCTGCCATAGAGGTAAATGAGATGCTCAAGCTTGAGCAAAATTCTACAAGTGTCCCCTAGGAATATGCAAGTCCTCTCTGATCTGTTCCTCCACAGCGCTTGGATTTTGCTCTGTACTGGATCCCCATGCCTTTCCCCAATGGGGACCCAAGGCAGATGGCATTGCTATCCTCCTGACAACCCTGTGAGGTAGGCTAGGCCGAGAGAATGCCATGGGCCCGAGGTCATCCAGTGACCTTCTGTGGCAGAAGTGGGGATTCGAACCCAGGTCTCCCAGATACTAGGCCAACATTCTTAAACGCTACCCCACACTGCTTCACCTTAATTCCAGTTTAACTAGGCGAATTTCTTAGATTAATTCCAGAACTGGAGCATGTACCCATCATTCCTGTTGCTTCCCCCCACATTACCTGCACCTTGATAAAACACTGTAGACAAGCCGTCTAGATGCGATCGCATTTATGATTAGCATTGCACCACCGTTATGCTAGGAGCAATCTTTGCTCCATCAGTATGCGAATAAGCAATAGATATTCTCCTAGTGCCATCTCTTCCCTTTCCTCTAAGTACCGGAGCACGTATGTTCCTTGGTGAAACACCCTACAAAAGGAATTTTGATGCTGTCATATTTACAGCTGCATCAAGTTTGCTTTTTTGCAGTGTTTTTCTATATCTAATGGGAACGTCTTTCCCCCTTCCTCACTGTGAAAGAACTGGGACCTACAGCAAGACATGTACACTGTGTAGAAAATCCTACTGGTGGGCCAATGGCAGTTTCCTAATACGTCGGTCCCGCTTTTTTGGAAATCAGACCTAGTAAATTTGAATTCTGGAGAGAAATATGGATTATTTTGGAAGTGTACCTATTTTCTCAGTATCCATTTTCTTCAAGGAAAACGTTCTGTTTGATACTGTTAACTGTCTGAATGAATTCTCCTTGTTGATTTTTACCCCTTGACCCATTTAGCACGGTCTTGCATACTGTGAGAGGCAGGGTCTCTCCAGGGTCTTCGACAGAGAAAGGGCCTCCCTCCTGTGACTTCCTTCCTTCCTTCCTTCCTTCCTTCCTTCCTGAGGAGCAAGGGGACTGCTGCAGCACACAGCTCCAAGTGTTTTTTCCTTCAAAACCTTGCCTTGTGCTCCTAGTAATGCCGTCCTCCTTCTCTGATGCCATCAGCATATTACTAGAAATCAGAACTCAAGTTGCACTTCATTTGACATTGAAAAAGTGGTTTCCGTCAGTGAACTGTAGTGGGGCAGCTGGCAAGTTGATCTCCAAATATATTATGTAGCATTTCTTTTGACAATCTTCCTTCCTTCCTTCCTTCCTTCCTTCCTTCCTTCCTTCCTTCCTTCCTTCCTTCCGTGACTGCCTCCCTCCCTCCCCCCTGTGACTGCCTTCCTTCCTTCCTTCCTGGACCCAAAGTGTTTTACAACATTCTCGCCTCCTCATTTTATCCTCATTAACAACCCTGTAAATCTGAGTGGTTAATCTGAGAGTGTGTGACTGGCTCGGGGTCCTCGGGTGAACTTCCAGGGCAGAGCCAGGATTTGAATCTGGGTCTCCCAGATGCTAGGCCAACACTCTAACCACTGTACCACACTGCTCATCAACACCTTCTACCCACGACCCTATAATTAGAAACGGGAGAGACTGAACGCCAGACTGTCTGCCTGTCAAGTTGCTCCTTCCCCTCTGGGCCCTGGCATCCGTCTGGGCAGTGCCCCTGGAGAGGGTGGCTGTGTTGCTCTGCAAAAGAACAGCCAGATTCAAGTCTAAGAGCACCTTGGAGACCAACTGGATATTGGGGGGGGGGGTGAGCTTTGGAGCGTCAAGGCTCTGACAAAGCACCTGACCAAGGGAACTCAGACTCTCGGAAGCGTATACCCCCCAAATCTTGTGGGTCTCTAGGTGCTACTAGACTCGAAGCTGGCTCCTAGAGACAGGCATTCTGGTAGTTTGTTAGCACCTCTTTGAGTACCCCAGTGTCCGATGCACGTCTTTTGCTTGCGGAACGCCAAGCAAATTTATTTATTTATTTATTTATTTATTGAGATTTATACCCCGCCCTCCCCACAGAGCGGGCTCAGGGCGGCTTACAAGGGGCAAAGCCCATATAAAACAGATAAAAGCAATAAAAACATTAATAACAGTTGTACTCAATTAGACAAGAGGGTCTCCGGATACATGCCAAATGGTAGGGATGATGTTATCCTATCGCCTATCCCAACCAGGTAAATCCAGTGGTATTGGTCATGCAGAAATAGTGGCAGATCTTCCTGGGCCATCCTTAACCCCGATGTTATCCACCGCATTGGTGGCGGTGGTAGTGGCGGCCCCTATGTGAAAGCCTGGCGGAAGAGCTCCGTCTTACAGGCCCTGCGGAACTGCATAAGGTCCTGCAGGGCCCTGATCTCCTCTGGGAGCTCTTTCCACCGGCTAGGGGCCGCCACTGAAAAGGATCTGGTCCTAGTCGCGGCGAGCCTTGCCTCCCAGGGGCCTGGAACCACCAGGCGATGTTGTGCCCCGGACCGAGTGCTCTTGGGGGTATATACGGGGAAAGATGGTCCCTCAGGTAGGTCGGACCCTGGCCATGTAGGGCTTTAAAGGTAAGTACCAGCACTTTGAAGCAGATTCGGTATGCTATTGGCATGGAAGAGTCTTCAGGGATCGAGTGTCAGCCTTTGTGCCATCTCAAATGTGATCTTTTCGGAACGCTCTGACGACACCCGTAGCCCTGTATGGCCCGAGGTGCTGCAACGTGGCACTTGAAGAAGGCTGGCGTGCTTCAGGTTAGACTGTGACTGTTTTGAACGCTCCCCTCCGGGGGGTCGGGGGGGAGCCCTGAAAGTAGAGAACTTGTCCCACAAGCAAGCTGTTGCCCATCCTGCTAGATTTCTACCTGCGGGGTATTTTTCTCCACGGAAGGCAGCCTACCGAAAAGGCAGTCCCCTCCCTGTGGTGAGAAGTCTGCCTCTTTGCCACCTTCTCTTCCTTACCACATGTGCCGGCCAGGCCTCAGCTGTAAGCCATCAAGTGTTCCGTAATCTTCAGGATGTGAGCTGTAAGGAGACCAAATCCTTGCAAGATTAGTGGACCCACTGTGGGAGTTTTCAAAGCAAACAAGCTCTATCCCATTCCTTATGATCTGGGGCCGCGCTGGATTTTCGTGGGTAGAGTTGCTGTGAGAAAAGGGAGGGGTAAACGTCTGAAGGAGCCAAGCCCCCTCCCCGCCCCCCCATGAGAAGCCACTTTCCCCTTATAAAACGGATTAGGTTCCCGGCCTTTCTTGCCAAAACACTTGCTGCGGATTGCTGTTTTCAAAATTTGGCTCACAAGGGTCAGTTTCAGAAAGAGGCACTTGGCGGTGTTCAGCAGCGGACGATCCCTCCTACCCCTCCTCCTCTCTGGCCACTGCAAAACAGTGGACAATACCCCCCTTGAATGGCTGCCCCCCCCCGACATAGATCCCCAGAACAGGAGCATGGGGCAAACACACACAGGGTTGCCAATCTACATGTCCAGTGTCTCTGTTGTTCCTTCATGTTCCTTACACACTGTGATCCTTCTTAGAACAGAATCATAGAATCACAGAGCTGGAAGGGGCCAGACAGGCCATCTGGTCGAACCCCCGGACAATGAAGGACCGGCCTAGAGCATCCCTGACAAGTGTTCGTCCAGCCGCTGCTTCAAAACTGCCAGGGAGGGGGAGCTCACCACCTCCCAAGGCAGCCGATTCCACAAATGAACAACTCTCACTGTAAAAAAAGTATTCCCTAAGATCCAGCCGGTACCTTCCCACCAGTTTGGTGTCGTGCTTAAGTGCACGGACTCTAATCTGGGAGAACCGGGTTTGATTCCCTACTCCTTCACTCACAGCTGCCGGATGATCTTGGGCAAGCCGTAGTTCTGTCAGAGCTGTTCTCTCAAGGGCAGTTTCTGTCAGAGTTCTCTCAGCCCCGCCTACCTCCCAGGGTGTCTGTTGTGGGGAGGGGAAGGGAAAGGAGTTTGTAAGGCGCTCTGAGACACCTTTGGGTAGTGAAGGGCGGGGTATAAATCCAATCTCTTCTTCTTCTTCTTCTCTCAAGGGCAGTCCTTGAGAGAGAGCTCTCAACACCACCTACCCTGCAGGGTATCTGTTGTGGGAAGGGAAAGGGGATTGTAAACCGCTTCTTTGTCGAAGAGTTTCCGGAACTCTGTTCCGGTGTGTTCCCCCAGGAAAAAAGCCCTGCTCTGAGCACTTTGGGGGTGCAAAATTTCATTCCCCGCATAGTGTACACACAAGGTGACAAGCGCTCGAGTAATATACAGAAGAGCGCAGCTATTTATGGGCCGCATTATCATTTTACATTTCTCTGACTTGCCCATGATTGATCACCTGAACGCTTCTCGCACTGGCTTCTATTACATTGCATTTGGTCTCAGCTTTGTCAACGCAATTAACAGCACACCGGACTTTAGTAGTTTCATTGCGATTTCCCAGCTCATCCTTTTCAGTCGGTGGGGAGGCTTATTTGCTGGGGAGGATGTCCAAGACCAGCTGAGGACACAGCGCCTTGACATGGTGGTCGGTCCAAGTAGACCGAAGGGAATGCTCAGATATCTCTGGTATCCATCCACTGGGCCAGGGTGGACAGCGGCAGGTTGGGAAATTCCAGGAGATTTAGGAATGGAGCCTGGAGAGGGCGGGGTTTGTGGAGAGGAGGGACCTCAGCAGGTTATAATGCCGTCGAGCAGGGGTGGGCAAACTCGCTCAACGTGAGAGCCACATAGAATAAACATCAGATGTCTGGGAGCCGCAAGACAGAAACAGATATGACAAACACGTTTTTATTTTAAAAAATGCAAACTTGCTTTTTATTAACATTATAAATGAGACTGCCAAAAATAAAAGCAAAAGAGGTAAGAACAGATGTTGATCAATGTTCCCTCTAAGCTGTGGAGTCTTGTGAGCAAAAATTTAGCTTTGTGAGCTGCTGGCATTAAAGCTGTGAGTGAGCGATTTGGCTGCTGCATCAATTAGTTTGCTCTGGAGCCATCCTCCCTGAGCTGAGACAAAAAGGTGTGAGCCAGAGGCTAAAAAACTGTGAGCTAGCTCACACTAACTCTGCTTAGAGGGAACACTGATGTTGATAATGATATTTATTTGTCGAATGCTATTTATTTGTGTGTGTGTGTGTGTGTGTGTGTGTGTGTGTGTGTGAGAGAGAGAGAGAGAGAGAGAGAGAGAGAGAGAGAGAAAGAGGTGGAATGAGAGAGAAACAAAGAAAGCAAATGGGAGGGAGGGAGGG
>NW_015172624.1:149148-163002 GCF_001447785.1 Gekko japonicus | reverse complement strand
CAAGGACAGATCTGCATGTTCCCCCCCCCCCCATTAGCTAGCAATCCAAAACAGTCCAGTGGAGCCTGAGCGGTGGGTGTTGCCTTCTGACACACTTCCGGTGATGTCAGGGGTTGTGGCATATGCAAATAAGTTACGCTAGTGAGTTATGCTAATGAGCTCCTGCAGCTCTTTTTTTACAAAATGACCCCTGGAAAGAGCCACATGTGGCTCCCAAGCCACAATTAGGCCACCCCCACCATCGAGTTTGCCCTCCAAAGCAGCCGATTTTCTCCAGGGGAGCCGATCCCTGTCACCTGGAGATCAGTGGTCATCCTGGGAGATCGGCCAGCCACCGACTGGAGGCTAACAACCACACAAAACCGGAACCACAGCGAATACAGGCCCCAGTCACATGGAGCATTAGGCATGCTAGAGAGACGGAAGATAGGCGGATTTTCCGGGCGCGATCTCACCACCACATCTGGGAAGCGTAGAGCTCTCGTGGCGCACCCGAGGCTTCCCGCCGAAGATGCGGGGTAAAAAACGAGTACCTCGGAGGTGCTAGTTTCCGGAAACCATGGGGCAAGGGCGGGCGTCTGATCGCGTTTCCGGTGGTGGTTCCAGCGCCCGCCCATGTCCCCTCGCAAAAAGGTTTTTTCCCCCAAGTCTCCATGGATGTGCACAAGCACCCAACGGAGCATGCGCACATTTCAGTTTTTTTTTAAAAAACCCACAACCCCGTTTGCCGCTCCGCTTCTTCCCCGCGTTGTGTGATCGGCACCTCCCCCCTAACCACGGGAGCTCGACGGGACCTCAACCCGACACCTGATCGCGCAGTCGCGCGTTAGTTTGCTCCGGGGCAAACAGCCACGCCTCCCCCCCCCCGCATTTTCCTGCCCGTGTGGCCAAGGCCACAGTTATGCAAACAAATAAGCAGAATTATCCGTCCCGCTGTTTGGAATCTACTTGTAGACTTTGTGTCATTTTGAATCTTAACAGAGCTTAGTGGGCTCCATCACTAAGGGAAGCGGCCTGAGGAAGCCCTAAGAAACGGCGAAGCAACCTAGGCGTGCCGTTGCCGCTCTTTCGGTTTGGGCTGCAGCTGTTCTTGAGCCCAGGCCGGCCTCTATGTGTTTTCTGTTTGAAACTCTTCTCTGCATCATGAGCCGGTGACTGCATCCTTCTAAAGAGAGACCTGTACTTTCAAGGACTCTCCGGTCACTGTCCAACTGGCGTAGATGTCATTTACGCACGGTGGCAAAACCATTTGTTATGTGTGTTGTGACCAACTGGAGGCTGGGAACCCTGGTGAATCGACCTGTTTGTGATCTAGCAAGGACAGGAACGTCGACGGGGAGGAGATCAGTTGTAATTCTGCGAGACCACCAGGCCCCACCCGGAGGCTGGCAACCCGAGGGAAGGGGCCCATGCCCCGAGTCTCAGGTGTGCTGGGAGGTGGCTGTAAGACAGAGAAACGCATTCTCAGGGGACCTCCCTCTACGTGCGATCGATTCCTCATGCGCTTCCGAGCCCAGCACAGACTTTGGTTTCGAAGGCCCTTAGCTGGATTCTCCGAAGGCGAAGGCGGGCTCGGAAAGCAAGAGGAGCGATCTGTGCTTAAAATACGACTGAGTGAAGAAGGTGAGGTGGAGACGAGAGGATTGTAGAGCCATGCCGTTTCCCTGGGTTCATGTTTGCATTTAATATTAGCCAGACAGGTTGTCTGTTAATTAATAGCACCGGCGTGTATTCACTGTCGGGGATGTGTTTTTCCTTTACCCATGCCCCCCCCCTTCTGTCTCATTATACAAATCCGCAGAGCTTTTTTTGTAGAAAAAGCCCAGCAGGAACTCATTAGCATAATAGGCCATACCCAACAGCAGAAACTCATTAGCATAATAGACCACACCCCTGACAGCACAGCTCATTAGCATATTAGGCCACACACCCCATGTTCACAGAAGTGTGGTCATCCAGCCACACCCACCTTTTGCTTCTTATTCTCTTTACCTTGCTTGTTGTCAAAACCAGGGCTTTTTTTGTAGCAGGAACTCCTTCGCATGTTAGGCCACACACCCCTAATTGTAGCCAATCCTAATGCGATTCTGCTGTTGGGTGTGGCCTGTTATGCTAATGAGCTCCTGCTGGGCGTGGCCAACTCGAGAGCCAGCCGGAACTCCGTTCCTGTGCCTTTCTGCCCAGAAATAGCCCTGCAAATACGCATGTACCTAAGCAAGCGAGGAGGGGTGGCATTAGGAATCTTGCTTCAGGCACCAAAAGGGCAGACTCTTATTTGCGGATTATTAACTTCATGGGGTTGCCAACCTCCAGCTGGATCCTGGGGGATCTCCCGGAATTGCGGCTGATTTCCACATTCCGGAGATCCGCTCCCCTGGAGAAAGCAGCTCCTTTGGAAGGTGGGTCGTGTGGCATGATTCCTCGCTGAGGGCCTTCCCTTCCCCAGACCGCGCCCTCCAAATCTCCAGGGATTTCCCAACCCGGGGAGGGCCATCCAAATTAACGGTCGGTTCACATTTGCTCTGCATTCACAACGGGCTTCCAGTGTTCAAAGTGCTTCACTTTGGTGTAGTGGTTAAATGTGCTGACTCTGATCTGGGAGAGCTGGGTTTGATTCCCCACTCCTCCACTCGCACCTGGCTGGATGACCTTGGGTCAGTCACAAGCTCTCCCCTGGAGAAAATGGCTGCTTTGGAGGGCGGAACTCCGGCAGTAAGGAGCCCAGGGCACATGCAACAAGCCCCGCCCCCTGCTCCCAGCAGCCCTCAGTTGGGCCACGAGGAGCAAGAAGCAGCCAAGTAAATTGCAGAGCCCCCCTCTGGCCCACCTTCAGGTGATGTCAGGGGTTGTGGCATATGCAAATGAGTTATGCTAATGAGTTATGCTAATAAGCTCCTGCACCTCTTTCTCTACGAAATGACCCCTGAGAAAAGTACATATACAAATAACACAATCATGGGATCAGGATGCTGGACAAGGTGGGCCATCGGCCTGATGGAGCAGACCCCTTTTCAAAAGCGTTCTTATGTGCAGGGGATTTGGGCGAGGGAGAAATCAGGGCACCCGCGGCGGTTCTCTGTGCCTTCTCTCTAAGCTCACATGTTGAGGCGATCCACAGCCGGACCCCATTTCCATTTTTATGGGCTTATAAACTTGGCTGCAGTCACTAATCCCCAGCTCTCTTCCTCTGCCAGCTGGGGGGGGGCTGCCATTTGAGAGGGTGGGGTGGGAAGGGGAGGGGTAGCCCTGACTGGCAATCCCATCTCAGCCTGCCTTGGTGTGGTACCAAAGTTTTCCCCCTCAAGGGGAATTTGTCATCCCCTGCTTGGATGAAACGAGGGAGGGATTTTGGAGCTCCGAGTGAAACGGTTCCGAGAAGTTTGGCGACGGGCCGCAGGGTGTGGTTTTCGAATCCGTTCCTGGACCTGCTTTCGTGATTTCTGTTGAGGTGAGCGACTGTTCTCCCTTTCCTTTTTTAAAATTAGATTCTCTAGTTGGCCATGGTTTGGGTTCCCTTGGGGTTTCGCCCCTGGGCTTGTAGATTTGTGGTAGTTGTGTCGACTCGTTGGTATTGCGTTACTCCGGTCGGATGGTTTTCGTATGCGCGTTGGGTGCGTCCGATGGATGTCCTTTATATATATGTATTGGTGTGTGTGTGGGGGGGGTGTCTTACAGCTTTATTGACATAGGTGCCAAATAAGTCGATTCAAAGGAAAAGCAAAACTGAAGCAGGTTTTTGGATCAAAACTGCTGGGCTGAGAAACCCTATTGTTGTTCCTGGCTCTTTGTCGGCTGTGGTGGCTCTCACTTGTTCTGTTTTTCTGTTTCCCTGCATTTGTTGGGGGTGGTGGGAGAGACTCGTTATGGAAATAGGGGATTGCACTGTGGGTCCAGGAAACCTCCGACGACACCCTGTGTAGACATTCCTCCTCCCCAACTGAAATCCACAGAAATTTGCCATGGATTTTCAGCAGAACCCTATGCAGCAGAACTATGGGGTGAGTGACCAAGATGGAGATTTAGTCGGTGGAGGGAATTAAAAAGTGTGAAAACACCCCTTGTGTTTTCTTAGAAAGGGAGATGGAATCGTTTCGGGCTCGAGAGGTTCGAGGGCGAATGAGCCCCGAGACTCATCCCCGGTCGGGTTTTTTCCCCGTTCTCTTTTTTTCCAAGCAATGAGAACATAACTTCTTTTTTTAATCTTCAACCCCATTCATCATCTCTCTGCCGGGGGGACATCGAGATAAAGTGGCAGTAAATTAGAAAGTGTTAAGGAGGCAATCGGCGAGGCTGTGAGCCCTGGATTGCTTTTGAAAAACACACACACACAAACTCTCTTCCCTTTGTAAGGATGCCGGTGGTGGTGGTGGTAGAGGAGGACCAGCCCTGCATCTTCATCTCGACCTCGGAATCATCTGGTTGCCATGGCGATGCATCGGTTCTTCTCAAACCGCCCCCCCCCATGCCGCCAGCAGTGACGATCAGATGCACCATCTGCCAAGGAAGGGTGAATTGGTATTTTTCAGTTTTGAGGAACCCATGTTCCCCTACCGGCACTGTGTGGGCCACAATGATGCCCTCTCCTCTGACAAAGGGAGCTTCTACTCTTGAAAGCTCAAATCTAGCTGTTCTGCCATAGACCGACACAGCTACCCTTTGAATCCTTTCCCCAAGTTCCTCTGTCTTGCATCGTTCCCCTTCCACTAATGGGCCGGAAGTGGAACTTGATGGATGTCACGGGCTGGGGTGCCAGTCAAAGGAAGTCCAGAACAGGCCAAGGTCAGGAGCCAAGAAGACAGTGCAAAGTCCCAAAAGCCAAGCCGGGGTCAGGAGCCAGAAACACAGAGCCAAGTCCAAATCACTATCCAGAAACGTAGTCCCAAAAGCCAGGCCGGGGTCAGGAGCCGGGAACACAGAGCCAAGTCCAAAGCCAGGGGGTCCGAAGGTCTAGGTTCAAGAGCCGAGCCGGAGTGGATGCTAGCAGCACAAAGCTGACTTGTTGCTTCCATGAAGAGTATTGCCCAGAGTGTGGAGTTAAATTCTGCTACCGATTAGCCAGCTGCACGATCAGCCAGGCTTCTGTTAGAACTCTGGGCTAGCTGAGTATCTCCCTTGTAGCCTGGCCTCTCTTCGCCTGCTTGCTAAGTTTTGCCGCAGTCGCTCCCTTAAACGAGTCACACGTGGGGGTGAGTCAGGAGGACTCTCAGCTTGCAGTTCTTCCCTCTTATCTGGGCCAGGTGTGAAGACTGCTCTTACAGGCACTTGCCAGCTATCCTCCTCTGCTGCTTCAGAGGGGCCAGCTGTGGTTTCTGCAGGCTCTGTCAGCTCATCCTCATCCATGCCCATGACAAGGGAGACCCCACACCTGTCACATGGTGTGCCTTTCGGCTTCATCAAACTTTTTGTGTGTGTGTGTGAGTATTTTGTGTGTGTGTGTGCGCGCCCCAGAGAGCCTTGCACTTTGATGGTCAAGATCTGCTGGTTGTCCCCGGCCCAAGGTGCATCAGCTTAGCCTCGGCCTGGGCCAGGGCTTTTTCTGCCCTGGCCCCAGCCTGGTGGAACATGCTCCCATCTAAGATCAGGGCCCTGCAGGATGTGTTACCCTTCATAAGAACATAAGAGAAGCCAATGTCGGATCAGGCCAATGGCCCATCCAGTCCAAAACTCTGTCACACAGTGGCCAAAAATACCAGGGGCCATCAGGAGGTCCAGCAGTGGGGCCAGGACACTAGGAGCCCTCCCACTGTTGCTTGCCCCCCCAAGCACCAAGAATACAGAGCATCCCTTGCCCCAGCCCGAGAGTTCCTATCTGTACCTTGTGGCTAATAGACACGGATGGACCTCTGCTCCATATAAGAACATAAGCCAGTGTTGGATCAGGCCAATGGCCCATCCAGTCCAACACTCTGTCACACAGTGGCCAGAAATACCAGGTGCCACCAGGAGGTCCACCAGTGGGGGCAGGACACTAGAAGCCCTCCCAATGTTGCCCCCAACCCCCCCCAAGGTCCTTCCGCAGGGCCTGTAAAATGGAGCTGTTCCCCCAGGCCTTTGGCTGAGGCGGTGGGCGTCCAATCAAAAAGACTTGGCCTCCCCTGCTGAAATTGAAGCCTGCCACCTCAACACGGCCCAAACCAATAACAGACCCGATGGCGCCAACTAAAAAATAATGCATCTAATGATTTGAGTGGTATGAGGTCGTCTATGCCCTGACCTGGATAGTCCAGGCTAGTCGAGTTTTGTCAGATCTTGGAAGCTAAGCAGGTTTGGCCCTGGTTAGTAGTTGAATGGGAGACTGTTGTGGGGGCGTGCCTCACATTTGAGGGGGCGGTGCCCAAAAATGCCCCACCACTCAGGAGCCACTGGACTGTTTTGGATTGCTAGCTATTGGGAGGGGGGAACGTGCAGATCTGTCCTTGCAGAGGAGGGAGAGCTTGTACCTGAATAAAACTTGGTCTTAAAGGTGCCACTGGACTGTTTTGGACCGGGCGGGGCGGAGGGGGACTCTGCAACTTACTTGGCTGCTTCTTGCTCTGACTGAGGGCTGCTGGGAGCAGGGGGTGGGGCTTGTTGCATGTGCCTGCCCCCTGGGCTCGTTACTGCCGGAGCTCCACTCCTGTGCGCTCCTGCAGGAAATGACCCATGCTACTCCCCATCCCCCATTGGTGGCTAGGGGGGACCGAGCAAACCTACAGGGTGACTTTGGGTCAATCACGAGCTCTCAACCTAACCCGTTTTACAGGGTTATTCCAAGGATGGGGGGGGGGGAGACGACATCCACTGTCCTGAGCTCCTTTGAAGGAAGGGGGGATTAAAATGTCCATTATGTATACAGTAGGATTCTGTACTCTAATGCAGACAGCTTCTTCAGGAATGACTCTTGCGTGGCTGTAACAAGATAAGGGATTAGCGGCTCGGTTTTTGGCAACGCTAAACATGTACCGTGTATGTTTGAAAGACTCGCTATTGAATTTTGCAGCCTCGGCACAACTCGAAAATCCCACTTCTTGGCGTTTCCCCTGGCCCGAACCGAACCCGCCATTCTTGATTTCCCGTTGAATTGCAGCAAGTTTCCCCTTCCCATAAATCTGTGCGGGTTTGGCGCCTCCTTAATTTGTGACTGTGGCGCTCGTGTGGATTTGGGCCATCTTGCTTTATGTCTTATGTAGAGATGCAATAGTAAAGGTAAAGGTAAAGGTTTCCCTTGCTCGAAAGCCAGTAGAATCCGACTCTAGGGTTGCGGTGCTCATCTCTGTTTCCAAGCCGAAGAGAGCCAGCGCTGTCCGAAGACGTTTCCGTGGTCATGTGGCCGGCATGACTAAACACCAAGGCGCACGGAACGCTGTTCCCTTCCCACCAAAGTGGTACCGATTTATCTACTTGCAATTTCTTGCTTTCGAACTGCTAGGTTGGCAGGAGCTGGAACTAGAGACGGGAGCTCACTCCGTCATGCAGCAACTCGGGTCTCGAACTGCTGAACTACCGACCTTCCACAGCCTGCAGTTCAGCGTCTTAACCACTTGAGCCACCGCAGCTCCAGAGATGCAATAGAGAAAGTAATTTTAAAATAATAATAATATAATCACCTGCTTTCTTTCTTTCTTTCTTTCTTTTTGCCGTCAAGTCACAGCCGACTTACGGCAGCCCTGCGGGGTTTCCAAGGCAAGGGAGGTCTGGAGGTGGTTTTGCCGTTGCCTGGCTCTGTGCCACAAGCCTGGTATTCCTTTGTGGTCTCCCACCCAAATACTAAGCAGGGCTGACCTTTCTTAGCTTCCCATATCTGATGAGATGAAGCTAGCCTGGCTTATCCATGTCAGGGCATCTATAGCTTTAGATAATGATAATCCCTGTGTATATTATAGGCATACACAGCATCTTTTCAAGGATGTGTTTATGGTTTTAATGTGACTAATGCCATCCGCAATTAATGTGTTACAACGTGTATGATAATACACTGTTGAGAGTTCAGCATTACACGATTGGATTTGCTATCCAAATATGCCGCTAAACCTACTGGGATTGCATAAAACTTTCCTGGTAATATACTTCCTTTTGTATGTGACAATATTTGTGTTTTCGGTTTTCAGTGTTTATTTTCCCCCCTACCTCTTGACATGGCAAAAACGAAAGTACCATGTGCTAAGGTAGTACAGAGTGCCGCAGGTTGCAGTTCCCTCTCCTGAAGTTTGACTACTTATTTATTATTTGTATTTATTTATTTATTTTTCACTCTTACCCCACCTTTCTACCCAACAGGGAAAGGTGGCTTACAAAACATTCACTCCATTTTTTCCTCTCTCACAACAACCCCGTGAGGTAGGTTAGGCTGAAAGTAGGTGACTGGCTCAAGGTCACCCAGTGAGCTTCCACAACTTGGGATTCGAACTTGGGTCTCCCCACATCCTAGTCTGACACTCTTAGCCACACCAAATCATACAATATTAACATGCCAATGAATTTATGAAGAATGCATTTTACTTTGGTAAAGCTGTAGAGCAAGTTTAGCTTTGATAAGAAAGTATTGTAGGCAGGGGTCGTTTCATAGAAAAAGAGCTAGGGGAACTCAAAGCATAACTCATTAGCATATGCCACACCCCTGACATCGCCTGAAGTGTGTCATAAGGCCACACCCCCTGAATGCGCTCGCCCGCTTCGGGAGAGGGGATCAAAGTGTAATAGAAGCCTCCTCCGAGACTTGATCACACCAATCTCAACTCTCTCTTGGGTCTTGATGCCTGCCAGTCATTCCCCCTGCCTGGGGGAAGCCGCGTTGGACCAAAATACAGTCCAAACTGCTGTAAGGAACACCCGTCCACCCTGAGCACTTACAGGGTGCGTCAAATTGCCATTTTACCCCGACCGGAAGCAGGGGGTGGGGCTTCGTCATGTGCCCCGCCCCCTGCACCTCACCCAGGGGAACAGCGATCCCCCGCGAACCCCCCGAATCGACCCCTGATTGTAGGTATTTCAGTTTCTTCCAAAATGTGAAGTTTGCCTCCCTCGGATGAAAAAACCTCCCCCCCCCAATAGTTTCAAAATTTTTGGAATGTGTACATCTCTAGTTCTATCTGCCACCATAAAAATAGGCGGCGGAGTAGATCAGATCTTCCCGTAATACATTCTGGTCTGGAACTTTGTCTACAAAACTTAGGCATCCAGTTTGGTGTAGCGGTTAGGAATGTGGACTCTAATCTGGGAGAACCGGGTTTGATTCCCCACTCCTCCACTTGCAGCTGCTGGTGTGACCTTGGGTCAGTCACAAGTTTTCTCAGAGCTGTTCTCGAGAGAGCTCTCTCAGCCACACCTACCTCCCAGGGTATCTGTTGTGGGGAGGAAGCCGCTCTGGAGACTTGGAAGATTGGAAGCCGCTCTGAGACTTCTTCAGGTTGTGAAGAGCAGGGTATAAATCCAATCTCCTCTTCTCTTCATCCAGAGGTTGATGGTAGCTACTTTGGTTGCAGAAAAGCACTTTGCACGTGCCCAGGGTGTCCCTCTTCTGCAGACATCCTGGATCGAACGTTCACATCAAGCCCTGAGGACAGCTGTTAAAGGGTTTCCCCTCTTGTGCCGCTTCCATTGCTCCTGTGGTGTGTGGGATGCCTTGTGGTTTCTCTGCAGTGCCGGTCGGTCGTGAACTTCCCCGGCTCATTATGGCAACGCGAAATGACAGCTTGCGGGGCAGAAGCCAACCCTCCAGACTTTGAAGTGGGTGTGCAGCAGCCAAGATCTTGCGCTTTTCACCAAGTTATGAGTCTAGGCTGTCTGGGGGAGGCAAGCTATTAATCAGTGGCAGCATTCAGGCCTGGCTGGCGTTTGGAGGGTTCATGGATCATCGTCGTTTCATACATCAAGCCCTCCAGAGCATGTGCAGAGTACATTTCTTCCCCAGGCATCTGAAGAGAAGAAGAGATGGGATTTATACCCTGCTGTTTACTTTGGAGTCTCAGAGCGGCTTACAATCTCCTTTCCCTTCCCCTCCCCACAGCAGACACCCTGTGAGGGAGGTGGGGCTGAGAGAGCTCTCTCAAGGACTGCTCTTGAGAGAACAGCTCTGAGAGAACTTGTGACTGACCCAAGGTCACACCAGTAGCTGCATGTGGAGGAGTGGGGAATCAACCCGGGTTTTCCCAGATTAGAGTCTGTGCTCCTAACCACTACACCAAACTGGCTCTCTGGGCAGTATGAGAAAGGGGACTGTACGTCAGTGAAGTTTCCCATATATTGGGCACATGTGTAGGCTTTCAGATTGGAGTGACAGACTCCCTCTGAGTTTTTTTTTTTGGCTCGGCTTCCAGAATAAGAGGAAAACATCTTCCTCGCAGGCACCGCAAGGGTTAATATTGCGTTCTCGTTCCTGGCAGTCCCCGTTTTTATTCTGAGAACCAAATCCCTGACTCTTTATTGTTGTGCTTTCCTCAGGATGACTTTTCCCATTTGGTGTAGTGGTTAAGTGTGCGGATTCGGTTTGATTTCCCCCTCCTCCACTCGCAGCTGCTGGATGACCTTGGGCAAGCCATAGTTCTGTCAGAGCTGTCCTTGAAAAAGGGCAGTTTCTGTGAGAGCTCCCTCAGCCCCACCTCCCTCCCAGGGTGTCTGTTGTGGGGAGGGGACGGGAAAGGAGTTTGTAAGCTACTCTGAGACTCCTTCGGGTAGTGAAGGGCAGGGGGTATAAATTCAATCTCTTCTTCTTCTTCTTTTACCTCACAGGGTGTCTGTTGTGGGGAGGGGAAGGGAAAGGAGTTTGTGAGCGGCTCTGAGACTCCGCTCTGAGACTCCCTTGGGTAGTAAAGGGCGGGGTATAAATCCAATTTCCTCTGCTCCTCCTCCTCCTCCTCCTCTTCTCCTCTCCAAACTTCACCCTTCCTAGGCTCTGCCCCCAAATCTTCAGGAATTTCCCAACCTGGAGTTGGCAACCAGAGATGGGTACCTACACTCCAAAACAATTATTACTTTTTTATTATTTCCAACAAAAAGATGGAGGGAGGGAATAGAAGACGTTTCAGGATGTCAAGGAGAAACGGCTCATCTGTACTTTTAAGAGTCTTGAAAACAAAATACGAGGGGGGGGGGCGTGTTGCCAGTTCACAGTGCAGTCGTAAGCAGCGTTTGTACCCTTCTACAGCCATGGAAGTCAGTGTCCTTAGAAGGGTGTAGCCCTGTATAAGACTGCACTGTGAGTGGGTTTAAGTGGAAGCAAAACAGGTTTCAAAATGCGGGCTGTATGAGGAAGGGAAGGGAAGGGAAGGGAAGGGAAGAGAGCTAACGTGGTATGGGGGTCAGCTCTAGGATCGGGGAGACCAAACTTCAAATCCAGTTTGGTGTAGGGGTGAAGTGCACGGACTCTAATCTGGGAGAACCGGGTTTGATTCCCCACTCCTCCACTTGCACCTGGCTGGATGACCTTGGGCAAGGCATAGTTCTGATAAGAGCTGTTCTTGAAAAAGAGCAGTTTTTTGTCAGAGCTCTCTAAGCCCCGCCTACCTCACAGGGTGCCTGTTGTGGGGAGGGGAAGGGAAAGGAGTTTGTAAGCCGCTCTGAGACACCTTTGGGTAGTGAAGGGTGGGGTATAAATCCAGTCTCTTCTTCTTCTTCTTTTACCTCACAGGGTGTCTGTTGTGGGGAGGGGAAGGGAAAGGAGTTTGTAAGCCGCTCTGAGACACCTTTGGGTAGTGAAGGGTGGGGTATAAACCCAATCTCCTCCTCCTCCTCCTCCTCCTCCTCCTCCTCTTCTTCTTCTTCTTCCTTCATGCAGAAAAGTAGTACAGCAGGGATAGGATTGCCAGTCTCCAGGTGGGACTTGGAGATCTCCTGGAATTACAGCTGGTTTCTAGACAACAGCGGTCAGTTCCTTTGGAGCAAACGGCGGCTTTGGAGAGTGGACAGTTTGGCACTAAACGCCTCTGAGGTCCCCCACTCCCCCAATCCTTCCCTTTCTAGGCTCTATCCCCCAAATCTCCAGGAATTTCCCAACCTGGAGTTGGCAACCCTAATCAGGGCTCACGCTTAGCTTTCTTTCTGCCACACTAGTTTTCTGAACCGTTCTTCCTGGTTCTTTCTACAGAGGTCACTGCCTCTTATGATCGTTTAGATTTCGAAGAAGAAGAAGAGATTGGATTTATACCCCGCCCTTCGCTCAGAGTCTCAGAGCGGCTTACGATCTCCTTTCCCTTCCCCTCCCCACAACAGACACATGGGCTGCGATCACGCACACGAAAGAATCCACTTTTAATCCACTTTCAAGGCACGTCCGAATTGGATTTTTCCAGTTCACACTAAAAAAAAAAAAATCCAGTTCAAAAGTGCATCGAAGTTTCTTTCCGCAACGGGCATTATTTCTAGTTCTCTATATTACATTGACGCACATCCAAAATGCAGATGTAAAAGGTTTTGTGTGTGTCTGTGTGTGTATATCTATATCTGGAGAACAGCTCTGAAAGAACTTGTGACCGACCCAAGGCCAGACCAGCAGCTGCATGTGGAGGCGTGGGGAATCAAACCCAGTTCTCCCAGATTAGAGTCTGTGCTCTTAACCACTACAACCAAACTGGCTCTCCCTGGTGTTCCGGGGGGAAAGGTTAGGCTAGAATCCTGCTTCCACACACAAACAATTCCTTTAATGGCATTTCAGAATCCTGCTTCCCAGACCCCGACATGCTAGTTTTCTGCATTGCGGGATAGTGCATGTAAGAGTGCCTTCAACTCTCCGAAGTTCTACAGACATATTGGTAAAGACCTTTCTCTGCCTTAGAGCTGGTACCAGTCACAGCAGAGAACATTAAGGCAGACCTATCGTCCACGTCCAGCAGCCTTAGATGTCTGATGTTAGACCCGAGATCCGAACGGCCCATTCACACACACGCAAAACGATCACCTGGTGTCAAAATCCCCAGCCGCTGGGAACGAGCATTTAGTCATCATTTAGGTGGGGGAAATTGTTCCGGCGGTGGCAAAAATGAGATAAAAATTACAGAAACAAATTAAGGACGGATAAGAATCGCTTATCTTAATTGCCATCTGCTGCCTGGACAGCCGAATACGTGGACGCTTGCCACCGGGAAGACAAGAGGAGCAATTTCTTTCTACAACCCCATTTCTGTCACTGTTTTTTTGTTTTCTAATAAAAATTCAATTTGGGGGCACGGGCTGGTCTGATAAACCTGTCTGTAAGACTGATGCTTGTTGAGTGTTACGTTCTGACTTGACCAGAGGGCCACACGGCAGATGGAAGGCGCCCCCCCCCAACTCCTTCATGCGTCCAGTCCCTGAGATGGTTTGCAGTTCTTCTTGAGCAGTCAAGTGCATGCGGATCCAACTGGGAACCCTGCAGAGCAGACCAGAGCTCTTTGTCCCAGCCACGCTGATGTCAGGGGGCAAGCCAGTGTGCTGTAGTGGTTGCGAGTGTCTGGTCAGTATGTGGGAGACCCAAGTTCGAATCCCCACTCACGCTATGGAAGCCCACTCAGGGACCTTGGGCTAGTCATAGGCTCTCGGTTGTGAGGACAGAATGGGGGAGAGGAGGAGGATGTAAGCCGCTTTATTTATTTATTTATCTGATTGATACCCCGCCCTCCCCGCTTTACAGCAGGCTCAGTGCGGCTTACAGTAATAAAGACGGTACAGTTAAAATTACATAAAATCAGGGGTCATTTCCTGCAGGAGCGCACAGGAGCGGAGCTCCGGCAGTAAAGAGCCCAGGGGGCGGGCACATGCAACAAGCCCCACCCCCTGCTCCCAGAAGCCCTCAGTCAGGGCAAGAAGCAGCCAGGTAAGTTGCAGAGCCCCCCCCCCCGGCCCAAAACAGTCCCCTCAGTCCAAAACAGTCCAGTGGCACCTTTAAGACCAAGTTTTATTCAG
>NW_015172624.1:138837-149118 GCF_001447785.1 Gekko japonicus | reverse complement strand
ACACTCTTCCAGTGATGTCAGGGGGTGGGGCATAGGCAAATAAAGTTATGCTAATGAGTTATGCCAATGAGCTCCTGCACCTCATATTCCCTTTTTGCCTGCCTGACCACAGACTTGCATTTTATTTGCCATAGCCTGTGTTCCGTTTTATCAGCCTCACTGTGACTAGCTTTCCACTGCTTAAAGGAATCCTTTTTACCTTTTACAGCTTCCATTACTTTGTTAACCATGCATACTTTTTCCTATACCTGTTTGTGCCTTTCCTAACCTGTGGAATATATATATATTTTTAGCTTCTAGGATCATAGTTTTAAATAGTTTCCAAGCTTCCCCAATGGTTTTGACCCTTTCTACTTTTCCTTTCAGTTTCCTCCCCACATGCCCCCTCATATCAGAGAAGTTACCCCTTTTAAAGTTAAAAGTGGTTGTGTGAGTCTTTTTGGCCAATTCCCTATTGATACAAATGTTGAACTCAACAACATTATGATCACTGTTCCCAAGCAGTGCAATCACTTTTACATCTCTCACCAGGTCTTGAGTGTTACTTAGGACCAAATCAAGGATCGCCTCTCCCCTGGTAGGTTCCGTGACCATCTGCTCCATAGCACAGTCATTTAGAGTGTCTAGAAACTCAATCTCTTTTTCTCGACTAGAACACATATTTGTCTAGCTGCTGTCTTTAATTCATTCATCATTTTATGCTCATGTCTGGGGCAGTGATGCTCGGTATTCTTGGCGCTTGGGGGGCAACAGCGGGAGAACTTCTGGAGTTCTGGCCCCGCTGGTGGACCTCCTGATGGTACCTGGCCTTTGGCCACTGTGTGACACAGAGTGGATGGGCCATTGGTCTGATCCAACATGGCTTCTCTTATGCTCATGTCTGGGGCAGTGATGCTCTGAATTCTTGGCGCTTGGGGGGCCACTGGCCTGATCCAGCGTGGCTTCTCTTATGTTCTTACCTCCTTCATCAGCTGCATCAAGTAGAAATTCAGAAGGTCCAGCCCAGGCCGTTAAGATGGCTGAAGTGGTGCTTGCGATGGTCTCCCAAGGGGAGTCTGGGCCAGTGGACCCTCAGCAGATGCACCCGGCTATGTCCCCCCCTTTGTTGACAAGATAGGCAGAACCATCATCCAGGAAGCAAGAGTCGTCAGCCAAAAACGAAGCACAGCGAATCTTTTCTCCTGCCCTTCCTCCAAACTAGGCTTGCCAACTTCCAGGTGAGGTCTAGCGATCTCTTGGAATTCTACCTGATCTCCAGACTCCAGGGATCAGTTCCCCTAGAGAAAAAATGGCAGGTTTGTAAGAGGGAGTCTAGAGCAGGGGTGTCAAACTCATTTGTTATGTGGGCTGGATCTGACATAAATGAGACTTTGTTGGGCCGGGCCGCGTGTTTCATTCACCACAGAAATCTCATGCTTAGAGTTCTGAGATAGCTGAGTGATTAAGAGAGTCTGGTGAAGCAAGCTATGATGCAGCAGCAGCAGAACTGGAAGCAGGAGATGGCCAGTTCCACTGCGAGCCTGATGGAAGCCCTCCGGGGGCCTGATGTGGCCCCTGGGCCACATGTTTGACACCCCAGGTCTAGAGCATTATACTCCCACTGTGGTCCCCCCCTCCAAACCCTGCCTTCCACAGGCTCCACCCCCAAATCCCCAGGAATTTCCCAACCTGAAGTTGGCAACCCTACACAAAACAAATGTGGTTTCCATCTCTCTTCCTATTTTACCACCAGTCCTACCAGGTACGTGAAGGGCAGGGGTCATTTCGTAGAAAAAGAGGTGCAGGAGCTCATTAGCCTAACTCATTAGCATAACTCATTTGCATATGCCACACCCCCTGACATCACCGGAAGTGTGTCAGAAGGCCACACCCACCGCTCCGGCTCCACTGGACTGTTTTGGATTGCCAGCTATTTGTGGGGAGGGGACGTGCAGATCTGTCCTCGCAGTGGAGGGAGAGCTTGTACCTGAATAAAACTTGGTCTTAAAGGTGCCACTGGACTGTTTTGGATTGCTAGCTACTGGAGGTGGGGGGAACGTGCAGATCTATCCTCGCAGAGGAGGGAGAGCTTGTACCTGAATAAAACTTGAAGGTGCCACTGGACTGTTTTGGACCGGGGGGGCGGGGGAAGCTCTGCAACTTACCTGGCTGCTTCTTGTTCTGACTGAGGGCTTCTGGGAGCAGGGGGGTGGGGCTTGTTGCATGTGCCCACCCCCTGGGCTCTTTACTGCCAGAGCTCCGCTCCTGTGCGCTCCTGCAGGAGATGACCCTTGGTGAGAGGGACTGCCCTGAGGTCACCTAGTGAGCTTTAGTGGTCCAATGAAGATTCAAACGCAGGTCTCCCACATCTTCCTCTAACCAATACGCCGCACTGTTTGGAGAGATGGTGGCTTCTCGCGGGCCACCTGGGTAGCTTGCGGTAGAATTGTCATATCTCTTTCATAAGCACAAGTTCATTTGATCTAATCAGGGCCTGCTTTGATTACATCAAACTTCCTCTAATGGGTTATGCGTGCCCGGACCAGCCCAGCAGCGTCGCCGTTGATTTCTTGTCCCAGTTCCTCTGTTTCTCCTCCTGTGACTTCCCATTGGTAAAGTGTGAAAACAGGGCTGCTGGATTGCTGGTGACGAGCACATGCTGGTGTCAATACCTGGATGCGCCAAATGGTGGTTTGGGCCGGCCCGTTTCCAAAACCACCTTTTGGTCCTGCCCTCCGCTTTCAATGTGGGAGGATGTGAGAGCTCTTGTTTGGAATCGGCATGCGCTGCTTGTGGGAAGCCAGACTCGCTCTGGGAAAGGGCGTGGGAGCGGCACTTGTGGGAGACACTCAGCGGAGTCAGTCGGAAGCGTCTCCGGGGTGCCTCAGTTGGCACAAGACAGAAGTGAGATTAATGACAGCCCGGCGTTGGATGTGATTCAGATCCTGGCTTTGGGGTAAAAGGTCTGCCACCCGATCATCCCAGTGGCGCGTGCCAACCCTCAGGATTCAGGTCAGACTGCTGAATACTGCTTTTGTGTAGTAATATCAGTGTACCGGTAGTGGTTAAGGGTGTCAGACCCGAGTTCGAATCCTCACTCAACACCGGTTGGCCTTGTGGCAGTGAAAGCGTCAGTTCTCTCTGGCACAAGGACCCTTCCCCTGGCGCCAGTGCGAGGGAAAGACCAAAGGAGCAAAAGAGCCGAAGGAAAACACCCCTGTTTTATGACCTCCTTCTCGTCTCAGGTCTGCGTTGTGGATATTTCTTCAGGGTGTCCAGTGGTTGTTTTTTCCTGTTTTTGTGCCCTTGGATTGTTTCAAACTGCATGTTTTGCTCTCATATTGATCACTTCTGATGTATGTTTGATAGTGTAGTGGTTAAAGTGTCAGACCAGGATCTGGGAGACCCAGGTGCGAATTCCCACTCTGCCATGGAAGCTTGCTGGGTGACCTTGGGCCAGTCACACTCTATCAGCCTCACCTACCTCACAGGGTTGTTGTGAGGATAAAACGGAGGAGAGGGGAAATGATGTAAGCCTCCTTGGGTCCCTACAGGGGAGAAAAACAGGATACAAAACAATAAATGTTACTGTCAGGCAATGCTCCCTCTAAGCTGTGGAGTCTTGTGAGCAAAAATTCTGCTTTGTGAGCCACTGTCATTAAATTTGTGAGCGAGCCGTTTGGCTACTGCATACATTAGTTTGCTCTGGAGCCATCCTTCCTGAGCTAAGACAAAACTCTGTGAGCCAGAGGCCAAAAAACTGTGAGCTAGCTCACACCAACTCAGCTTAGAGGGGACACTGCTGTCAGGGGTATTTTGGGGCAGGAACGCACAGGAACGGAGTTCCAGCTGGCTTCAGAGCCAGCCACACCCACTACAGCCAAAACCTCTGCCTGCATGGCTACAGAGGGAAGACCTGGAAAGCGACACACACACACCCCGGCGCCTCCAAGGCGGGGGGGCTGGGGGGGGCAGGAAGGATTGGGGAGGCATTTAAATGCCTCCCCGTGCCTTCCCCGGCCTGTCCAAGGGCCGGCTTGCCCAAGCTCCCCGAAGTTGTGGGGCACCCAGGCAAGCCAAGGGAAGGCATGGGGGTGTGGCCTAATATGCTAATGAGCTGTGCTGTCAGGGGTGTGGCCTAATGTGCTAATGGGTTTGTGCTCTTGGGTGTGGCCTGTTATGCTAATGAGTTCCTGCTGGGCTTTTTCTACAAAAAGAAAAAGCCCTGGTCACGGTATTGTTTTAACTTGGGAGCAGTGTTCCCTCGAAGCTGCGTTGGTGTGAGCGAGCTCACCGTTTTTTAGCCCCCGGCTCACACATTCTTGTCTTAGCTCAGGAAGGATGGCTCCAGAGCAAAACTAATTGATGCAGTAGCCATATTGCTCACTCACAACTTTAATGCCAGTCGCTCACAAAGTAGAATTTTGGCTCACAAGACTCCACAGCTTAGAAGGGAGCATTGCTTGTGAGCCAATTCAAGTAGGACTCTGGAAAGGCGGTACATAAATTTCCTCAAGAAATAAATTGGGTTGGGTGCCCTAGGACTGTTTATCAGCCTAGCCTACCTCATGGGACTGTTTGTTTATTTTATACACCTTTCTGCCCCACCTTTCTTCCCCAGTGGGGACTCAGAGTGGCTTACATCATCCTCTTCACCTCCATTTTAGCCTCACAACAACCTTGTGAGGTAGATTAGGCGAAGGGCATGTGACTGACCTGAGGTCACCCAGAGAGCTTCCGGGGCAGGGTAGGGATTCGAACCCGGGTGTCCTGGATCCTAGTCCAAGTCCTGTCTTCCCAATAAACCTTGAATAATTATCCTCATGTTGTAGAAAGAGGGAAGTATCAGGGTTGGATTGTCAAAGAGGCTTGTGCAGTGTAATGGTAGGGTTGCCAGCCTCCAGGTGGGGCCTGGGGATCTCCCGCTTTGACAACTGACCTCCAGCGATCAGCTCCCCTGGAGAAAAGGGCTGCTTTGGAGGGTGGACTCTGTGGCGTTGTCCCATGCTGAGGGCCCTCCCCTCCCCAAACCCCTCCCACTCCAGGTTTTCCCCCTACCGAAAACTGGCCACCCTGCGAATCGCTGATGACATGGAGGCCAGGCCAGCCTGCTCATGCCTTCTTGACCCAGTTTGGTGTAGGGGTTAAGAACGCGGACTCTAATCTTGGAGATCTGGGTTTGATTCCCCACTCCTCCACATGCAGCTGCTGGTGTGACCTTGGGTCAGTCACCAGGTCTCTCAGAGCTGTTTGCTCAAGAGCAGTTCTTGGAAGAGCTCTCCCAGCCCCACCTACCTCACAGGCAGTGTTCCCTCTAAACTGAGTTAGTGGGAGCTAGCTCACACTTTTTTAGCCTCCGGCTCACACATTTTTGTCTTAGCTCAGGAGGGAGGGGCTCCAGAGCAAACTAATTATGCAGTAGCCAAATCGCTTGCTCACAACTTTAATGCCAGTAGCTCACAAAGTATAATATTTGCTCACAAGATTCCACAGTTTAGAGGGAACATTGCTCACAGGGTGTCTGTTGTGGGGAGGGGAAGGGAGAGGAGACTGGAAGCAGCTTTGAGAGTCCCTTGGGTAGTGAAGGGAGGGGTATAAATCCAATCTCCTCCTCCTCCTCCTCCTCCTCCTCTTATGTTTTCACATTCAGTGAGTCAACATGCAGAAGGGGTAGAATATACACATGGTTGCCATCCCCCAGGTGAGGACTGGAAAGCCCCCAGAATTACAGCTAATCTTCACACTACAGAGATCAGTTCCCCTGGAGAAAATGACTGCTTTGAAGGGCAGACTCTATGGTGATATACCCCAGGGGTGTCGAACTCATTGGTTATGAGGGCCGGATCTGACATAAATGAGACCTTGTCGGGCCGGCCCATGTGTGTCATAAAATGTAACGCCAGGTAGCGGAGATATAATAAACTTTATAAAGGACACAAACACCAAGGTTTTTTTTTTTTACTTAGAATAAAAACATGCTTAAAATATTAGCACTCTTGCAATATTTTGTTTATTGCTCTGAATTATTGAATCAAGATGCCTGTGCTGTTGCAATCTTGAGCATGCTGTTCAGGTGTGTATCTGTAAGCTGCAAACCTATGACGATGCAGCAGCAGCTGATCTGGAAGAAGCAGCAGAAGACAGCCAGTTCCACTGTGGGCCTGATAGAAGTTCTCCGGGGGCCTCATCCGGCCCCCGGGCCGCATGTTTGACACCCCTGCCATAGGCTCCACCTCCTAATTCTCCAGGAATTTCTCCGCCTGGAATTGGAGTTTCTGGCGGTGTGCCTTGCTTCAAGCTAGAGAGCGAGTCCATGGCAGAGGCTAATCATTTGGCCCTTTTTGAGACGGCGCCTTTAGAACTCGCAAGTATAAGCCAAACTGTACAGGTGTACTGAAGTTGGTAGGGGACGTCCTTGACTGTGATTTCTTTCTCTTTTTCCCCTTTAAAAATCACTTAGCTGGGTAGTTCATTAAAAAAATTTTTTTCATTATTATTTCACGTCTGGCTGGTTTTTAATCAGCTTAGGACAGTCGCCTCGAGGGGGTCTGTTTCGCGATACGTTCTGCCTCGCTCTTTACAGTGAGGAGGGAGCGCTGTGGCGGAGGCCTTTTGTGGGTTTTGACACTGCTCCGGCCGATTTAATTAAACTGCTTGCCAGGAACGCTGCCAGAAAATTTGAGGGGCTTGGATGAAATTTCGGCTGGGCTGTCTACCCAGAAGGTGGAGGGAGGGCTGATGTGGACGATTGGTGTCGCGGTTAAGAATGAACCGCCTTTAAAGGGGACTATATAGATTCACCGAGGATAAGTCTATCAGTGACTGACTAGCTATGATGACTGAGGGGAATCCCAGAGCCAGGAGGCAACATCAGGGGAAGGCCTCGGTCTCTATAGCCTGTTGTTGGCCCTCCAGAGGAACTGGTTGGCCCCTGTGTGAGACAGGAGGCTGGACTGGATGGACCACTGGTCTGATCCAGTGGGACTCTTCTTATGTTCTTATGATAGGAAGGCCTCAACCTCCCTGCCCTGTTGTTGGCCCTCCAGAGGAACTGGTTGGCCACCGTGTAAGACAGGATGCTGGACTAGATGAGCCATTGGCCGGATCCAGCAGAGCTCTTCTTATGTTCTTATCAGGGAAGGCCTCGGCCTCTATGCCCTGTTGTTGGCCCTCCAGAAGAACTGGTTGGCCACTGTGTGAGAGAGGATGCTGGACTAGAGGGACCATTGGTCTGATCCAGCAGGGCTCTTCTGATGTTCTTATCAGGGGAAGGTCTCTGCCCCTCTGCTCTGTTGTTGGCCCTCCAGAAGAACTGGTTGGCCCCTGTGTGAGACAGGATGCTGGACTAGAGGGGCCGCTGGTCTGACCCAGCAGGGCTCTTTTTATGTTCTTATGATGGGAATTCCTTGACCTCTCTGCCCTGTTTTTGGCCATCTGGAAGAACTAGTTGGCCACTGTGTGAGACAGGATGCTGGACGAGAGGGACCATTGGTTGATTAAGTACAGCTCTTCTTACATTCTTATCAAGGGAAGACCTCGGCCTCTCTGCCCTGTTGTTGGCCATCTGGAAGAACTAGTTGGCCACTGTGTGAGACAGGATGCTGGACTAGAGGGACCATTGGTCTGATCCAGCAGGGCTCTTCTGATGTTCTTAGAGTGTCGGACTAGGATCTGTGTTCAAATCCCCATTCGTGCATTGGAAGATTGCTGGGAAATGACCTTGGGCCAGTCACATACTCTCGGCCTAACCTGCCTAACATATTTGTGGTGAGGATAAAATGGTGGAGAGGAGAATGATGTAAGCCACTCTGAGTGCCCGTTGGGGTGAAAGATGGGATATTAATAAAGTAAATAAAGAAACCTGGGAATCTAGAAAAACCTTGCAAATGTGGTCTTCACAAATTATTAGGCCACAAAGTTATACCCGCTTGCTTAGGGTGTTTTTCTTTAAAAAGATGTCCTATTCTATCCTCCTGGGGGCCACGGTGGCTCAGAGGTTAAGACGCTGAGCTGCAGACCGGAAGGTCTGTAGTCCGGCAGTTCGAGACCCAAGTGCCGCGTGACGGAGTGAGCTCCCGTCTCTGGCCCCAGCTCCTGCCAACCTAGCAGTTCGAAAGCAAGAAATTGCAAGTAGATAAATAGGTACCACTTTGGTGGGAAGGTAACAGTGTTCCATGCAACTTGGTGTTTAGTCATGACAGCCACATGACCACGGAAATGTCTTTGGACAACATTGGCTCTTTGGCTTGGAAAGGAAATGAGCAGCATCCCCTAGACTCAGATTTGACTAGCTTTCGAGCAAGGAAACCTTTACCTTTACTTTTATTCTAGCCTCCGAACGTGTTTCAATCTTGCTTCTTCCTTACTCAGATCAAACCTGTGATTCTTTATTCATGTCATTTTCTGTTTCTGGTCCCCTGGTTTGTTTGCTTTTTCTTTCCTGCACAATATATGCATTTTCCCCATTTTGTGCATCAATAAATCTGCATAGTTTGTGCATCAGTGATGCGTGTTGAATATGAAAACAGCATAGAAACCATGTGTTTAAATTCTGCAACATTGCCACACAATACACGCTGATCTACAAAGCCTACAATGAAAAAATGGAAAGCTGAGAAAACGATAAACCAATATAAACAAAGAAATGAAAGAGGGAGAAGGCACCCTTCACTACCCATGACATGGTAACGTAGCTAATTGGATGTAGATAAAATTTATATAGGATAAATCCTTCTAGTTTGCAAAAAAAAAAAAAAAAACCTAAAAAACTTTTAATGAGTAATCGCCTTGAGAATGTTCCTGGCTCGCCACAGGTGAATAAGCTTGTGGATATTTTCAGAGTTAGAAGCAGAGCATGTGCTTTGCATATATAAGGTGCCTGTTCATTTTCGCCCGGCTGGCAAGCACCGAGAGAAGCTTCCTCTTTGCGAAGAGCTGCCAGAAGTCCAGTGTAGGCCATCTAGAGATACTTGGACCCGAAGCAAGGCTCTGCGTATTGATTTGTTGCAAAAAATAATCCCAGACTTTCTATTTCAAGAAAAGCTGACCAACGGAAGCATATCCGGGCTGCTTGCTCATTTTGCATAATGGATTCTGCTGATTCTGGTCCTCTGGGGGGAAACGGGGAGGGAGACATCCTCCAAGTGCCCGTCCTCTGACCACTGCGACGCCGAGGCCTGGTCTGCGTACGCAGCAAATCCACAAATCCACCATGTTTGTAGGGACAGCCCTAGTATAGACTTGCCAGCTGGAGAGGACGAGATGTTTGAATTGTCCTCTGCGTATAAACCTCACAGCAAGTAGGAAATTAGCCCAGCAGCAAGCAGGTTAGAAGGGCCCAGGTGGAGACTTATCTACCCTCAACTACTTACTGCTGCACGTAGGGTAAGTGGGCGGTGCAGCAATGGAGCATTTAATGTGGAGCCCCCACTCTCGGCCACAGAGGCAGCATCAGGGCCCTGTTGGAGAAGGAGCCCATGACCTCCGGCAACAGGTCTGTGCAAAGTTTGGCATAGTGGTTAGGAGCACGGACTCTAATCTGGAAGAACCAGGTTTGAATCCCCCATGCCTCCACATGCAGCTGCGGGTGTGACCTTGGGTCAGTTACAAGTTCTTTCAGAGCTGTTCTCTCAGGAGCAGTCCTCGAGAGAGCTCTCATCAGCCCCGCCTACCTCACAGGGTGTCTGTTGTGAGGAGGGGAAGGGAAAGGAGATTGGCAAGCCGCTCTGAGACTCCTTCGGGTAGTGAAGGATGGGGTATAAATCCAGTCTCTTCTTCAAAGTGCTGCATAGGGTTTCCAAATCCAGGTTGGGAATTTCCTGGAGATTTGGGGGTGGAGACTGGGGAGGGGAGGGGCCTCAGCAGTTTGTGGTGCTGTAGCATACACCCTCCAAGGCGGCCATTTTCTCCACGGGAAGTGATCTCTGTGGTCTGGAGCAGGCCCGTAGCTACTGCAGGGCCCACGGGGCCTGGCTAGAGATGTGAAGGCCCAGGAAAAAACCCGGAAAAATTTTTCCTGAAGCCTTTTTTGTTTTTTTTCCAAAAAATTGGAAAAATTGAAAAAAGAAAACAAAAAAAATGGATTATGGAACATTTTATTTCAACATGATGAATAAAGTATTTTAAGACAAGGTGTTCAAATATTTTCCAAATCATTTCTAAAAAAATATGTATGGTATCAGATTGATTTAAGTCCTAGGTTACAAACTGAACTCTCCAATGCAAGAACAAGATGCATTTCTTCCTTTAGGAGGTCCTGTTGTCACAAGAAAAGAAGAAGGGTTCAGTTTTGTGTTTGCATCT
>NW_015172624.1:132604-138684 GCF_001447785.1 Gekko japonicus | reverse complement strand
TACCACTTCGGTGGGAAGGGAACAGCGTTCCATGCGCCTCGGCGTTTAGTCATGCCGACCACATGACCACGGAAACGTCTTCGGACAGCGCTGGCTCTTTGGCTTTGAAACGGAGATGAGCACCACAACCCTAGAGTTGGATTCGACTGGCTTTCGAGCAAGGGAACCGTTACCTTTTTACCCTGCTGAGGTTCCTGTCAAAGCTATCCTCTGGATGTTCACTGAGGTTCTAATCTCCCTCTAGGCACAAGGAGCGGAATGCAAAAATCCCGTTATCAAGTCAAGTCACTGACAGCATAATCTCAGGGCTCAGTGGCTAGAGGCCACAAATGGCCAGGCTGGGCTATAGATCAGCCTGGGCAGGCAGAGAGCATGAAAGGCGCAGGGAGAAGCCTCTTTCTCGGGCTTCCACGAGACACTCGCTGCATCGCCATCCAGCCACAAGTAAGCCAGGCGAGGCAAGGAGGCAGGCGGCTGCCTCCTCTGGCCCCGGCCAGGCGTGCTCGGCTGTGCTCCAGCGCACCAACGAGCCTGCACTCAGCACCTTCATGGCCAGCCCGTGCGTGCCTCGCCTCTCCCGGCCCCGGGAGGCAGCCGAGGGTGGAGGTCAGGCTGTCCAGGGGCGGATTAACCATTAAGCAGACTAAGCACGTGCTTAGGGCGCCAGGGCCAAAGGGGGCACCACAAAGTTGGGGAAAGGGTGAAAAGCTGAGTTTGTGCTTTCAGTATATTGTGTTATCCTACGAATAGATTTTTGTATCGCTGCAACCTGTATTGCATATCTGGT
The DNA here is from genome assembly GCF_001447785.1 of Gekko japonicus. Lineage (NCBI taxonomy): Eukaryota > Metazoa > Chordata > Lepidosauria > Squamata > Gekkonidae > Gekko > Gekko japonicus. Next base: position 137,897 of record NW_015172624.1, on the reverse strand, counting down.
CAGACAGGTCAGCAACTAAAATGGACGCTGGGTCAGTGTGGAAAGGAGGGGGGGCACCAAGATTGGTCAGTGTTTAGGGCACCTGTGAGCCTTCATCCGCCCCTGAGGCTGTCCCTGGTGCTGTGCCGCCATGGGAGGGGGGAGCCGGATGCTCTGCAGGGAAGACCTGCCATTGCAGGGGGGTGAGGAGGGAAGCTGCGGCCACTGGGCGTTACCCCGTCTTGCCCTGGAGCCTGGGTGTGTGCGCGGGGCTGCCTTAGGAGTCCCACCAATTAAATCAAAGTTAATTTAATTAGTTTTGACTTAATTGGCTGGTGGGCACCCCCCCTCCCTGAGGCCCCCTCCCCGAAAAATCCTTAGCCACGGGGCTGGTCTGGAGATCCGTTGTAATTCTGGAAGCTCTCCAGGTCCTGTCTGGAGAGTGGGAACCCTGTTTCTTCAGCAGGTCGGGGCGGGGCGGGGCTGATGATGGAAGACGCAACTTCCTGTCCCTGGCAGCACAGGGCGAGGGGTCAGTGGAAGGAGAAGTTGGGTGCTGTGAACGCTCTCCAATTCTGAGCTCAGGTTAATGGCTTAGCCACGGGGGGGGGGGATGGCTTGTTGGTAGGGTTGCCAGCCTCCAGGTGGGACCTGGAGATCGCCCTCTGTTACCCTAGATCTCCAGGCGACAGAGATCGGTCCCCTTGAAGAAAATGGATGCTTTGGAAGGCGGACTGTAGGGCATTCTACCATGCTGAAGTCCCTCCACTCCTGCCCTCCCCGGCTCTACCCCCAGAAGTCCAAGTATTTCCCTACCTGGAGCTGGCAACCCTGCTTGTTGGCCTTGGACATGCCCCTCCCCAACACTAGGCTTGTACCTTTCTCCCTGAAGTGCCAGCTCTTTATGTGCAGGGAGATTTTCGTGTCGGGGAGCGTTCAACAGTCTGAAAAGAGAAAAAGAAGAAGAGGAGGAGGAGGAGGAGGAGATTGGATTTATACCCCGCCCTTCACTACCCAAAGGAGTCTCAGAGTGGCTTACAAACTCCTTTCCCTTCCCCTCCCCACCACAGAGACCCTGGGAGCAATGCTCCCTCTAAGCTGTGGAGTCTTGTGGGCAAAAATTCTACTTTGTGAGCGACTGGCATTAAAGTTGTGAGCGAGCGATCTGGCTGCTGCATCAATCAGTTTGCTCTGGAGCCATCCTCCCTGAGCAAAGGCTAAAAAACTGTTAGCTAGCTCACACTAACTCAGCTTAGAGGGAACACTGCCTGGGAGGTAGGTGGGGCTGAGAGAGCTCTTGACAGAAACTGCCCTTTGAAAAAACAGCTCTGACAGAACTATGGCTTGGCCAAGTGGAGGAGCGGGGGAATCAAACCTGGTTCTCCCAGATTCGAGTCCGCGCACTTAACCACTACACCAAACTGGCTCTAGGTACCGCTAAGGTTGCCAATTTCCCCCGGCCACCAGCGAGACATGGGGTGGGGGGCATTGAGTCGACTGAATGTACAGACCAGGCCGCACTCAATCCCTCTCAGGGGTTTCTTGCACACTTCCAAGTCTCTTCACCACTTGGACTAGAATTGTGGGTGGCTGGGGTTTTTTTGTAAGTGAAGTTTTTGGGGAAGCAGACCTAGTGGGGAGGGGGTCCCGTTCGTGCCCTTGCGCGGAATGCGGCATGCCAACCAATGCTCCCTCTGAGCTGTGGAGTCCTTTGAGCAAAAATTCTGCTTTGTGAGCTCCTGGCATGAAAGTGGTGAGCGAGCGATTTGGCTGCTGCATCAATTAGTGTGCTCTGGAGCCCTCCTTCTTGAGCGGAGACAAAAAAATGTGAGCCGGAGGCTAAAAAACTGTGAATTAGCTCACACTAACTCAGCTTAGAGAGAACGCTGGTCCCAACAGCCTCTTTCTTGCCATTGTGAAGATGCCGACAGAATAAATGCTTGTCCATTTTGTCCCCTGCGGAGCCCTGGACTCCGTTGCGATCTTCGAGGCCCAGCACTCTGCCAAACCCGGGTCCCTGGCTGCCGAAAGGCCGCAGCAAAGCCCCTGCTGGCATTTTAATATTTCGAGAGTTGCTTCGACGTGATGGATGGGGCAGCTCCATACGCCGAGCCTTGACGTGAGTTATAATTGAGCGTTCTCCGGAGGACCAGCAGCCATTCGGACCCCCTCCCTTCCCTCGCCAGCTGCCCCCCCTCCCCTTCTCCAGGGTCTCCCGTCCCTTTCCCGGCAGCCAGTCGTCTTCAGGCGCCAAGGGTGGATCCTGCATCTTAGCGATAAAGCAAATGAGGCTGTTTTGAAAAGGTGTGGAACTAATTTTTCTTAAACCAAGAGTTTGCCCAAGCCCAGCTGGCAACGGTTTTTCCAGCGGAGGGGAAGCGGCCCGGCGGAGAATCCTGATTGGGGGGGGGGACATGGAGGAGAGGAACAACAGCCAAGCGAGCGGAATTTGTACTGCCAATTTTTTAAGGAATGGGGGGGGGCACTGGGGTTTAGCATTCTTCCGTTCCTTCCCTCTGCAGCTGCGAAGGAGAGGCCTCACTGAGGCCTGGAAGCTTATGACAGTCTCCTTGGTTACTTGGCTCCTACTATATTTTTTCCCTCTCGGGTTCTGATGGTTGGCTTGCTTTTGGGAGGGGGGGGTAGATATGAATGCGACAACTTGTCAATAAACTAATAAAAATGAATTGCTTGAGGGTATTGCTACGTGGCTTTTTTCACCCACACCCCATGTGTAGGTGTGTGATAGGTTGTCCTCCCCCCCCCCCCCCCCGCCGGTGTATTTCAATGTCCGTTTTCGGTTTGGTCAGAGGTAAGATTGCGAAATCGAATGTACTTCCAGGTTTCAGCCACACCCCACCGCCCACCCTGGTTGATTTTGACTTTTGGTGTAGTGGTTTGGTGTGGTGGTTAAGTGCACGGACTCCAATCTGGGAGAACCGGGTTTGATTCCCCCACTCCTCCACTTGCACCTGCTGGATGACCTTGGGCAAGTCGTAGTTCTGATAAGAGCTGTCCTTGGAAAAGAGCAGTTTCTGTCAGAGCCCTCTCAGCCCCACCTACCTCCCAGGGTGTCTGTTGTGGGGAAGGGAAAGGAGTTTGTCAGCCGCTCTGAGACTCCTTTGGGTAGTGAAGGGTGGGGTATAAATCCAATCTCTTCTCTTCTTCTTCTCTTCTTTTATGTTCTGTGGAATGATCCGGGAATGTCAAAATGTTGGGTTAGGAGAGCTTTTTTCCGCAGGTGACGAGGGGGTATGGGAGGAGGAACCAACTCTGTCCCTTAGAGTGGACAGGCCTGGTGGGAGGCCTCTGTGGTGAATTTTTTTTTTTTAAGTTGATATTGCATGTGCCCTGACATCACTTCTGGGAACTCATTAGCATAACAGGCCACACCCAACAACAGAAACTCATTAGCATATTAGGCCACACCCTGACAGCACACCTCATTAGCATATTGGGCCACACCCCCTGCCTTCCCTTGGCTTGCCTGGGAGCTGCGGGGAGCCTGGGCAAGCTGGCCCTTGGGCAGGTCGGGGAAGGCACAGGGAGGCATTAAAATGCCTCCCCAATCCTTTCAGGGCCCCCCTGGCCCACCTGCCTCAGAGTCACCGGGGGGGGTTCGCTCTCCAGGCCTTCCCTCTGTAGCCAGGCACGGAGGGGTTTTGGCTATAGTGGGCGTGGCCAACTCTGAAGCCAGCCGGAACGCCGTTCCTGTGCGTTCCTGCCCCGAAATAGCCCTGCTTCTGGGTGAAATAGGGCTGCCAACTTGTGCATGGGAAACACCTGGAGTTTGGAGTGTGTGGAGCCTGGGGAGGGTGGAGTTTTGAGAGACGAGGGGCTTCAGTGGGGTACAAGGCCACAGAGTCCACCCTCCAAAGCAGCCATTTTCTCCAGGGGAGCTGAGCTTTGTCATCCGGAGATCAGTGGTAATCTGAGGAGATTTCCAGTCCCCACCCGAACGCTGGCAATCCTGGGGTGAAACCTGGCCTGGCAATACTGTTGGCCGACCCAAGCACATCTACACAGTTGCCTAGGGGAGGGGATCCCAAACAATGCTCCCTCTAAGCACTGGAGTCTTGTGAGCAAAAATTCTACTTTGTGAGCTACCGGCATTAAAGCTGTGAGCCAGCGATTTGGCTGCTGCATGAATTAGTCTGCTCTGGAGCCCTCCTTCCTGCGCTGAGACAAAAATGCGTGAGTCAGAAGCTAAAAAACTGAGCCTGCTCAGACTAACTCAGCTTAGAGGGAACACTGCTCCCAAACCAGCACAGTTGCCCACCCCAGCTGCCTGCAGTGCCGGGGGTGCCGTGGCAAATGCCCCCGACCAGGGGTCATTTTGTAGAAAAAGAGGTGCAGGAGCTCATTAACGTAACTCATTAGCATACCTTATTTGCATATGCCTCACCCCCTGACATCTCCGGAAGTGTGTCAGAAGGCAACACCCACCGCTCAGGCTCCACTGGACTCTTTTGGATCGCTAGCTATTGGGGGGTGGGGAACATGCAGATCTGTCCTCACAGAGGAGGGAGAGCTTGTGCCTGAATAAGACTTGGTCTTAAAGGTGCCACTGGACTGTTTTGGGCCAGGGGGCTGGGGTGGGGGGGAGCTCTGCAACTTACCTGGCTGCTTCTTGCTCTGACTGAGGGCTGCTGGGAGCAGGGGGTGGGGCTTGGTGCATGTGCTCTTTACTGCCGGAGCTCCGCTCCTGTGCGCTCCTCCAGGAAATGACCCCTGCCCCCAACTCAAGTGAGTAGCCCACACCAGTCAGTATGCTCTCTTCTTCCCTCCTTTTGGGGGGGCGGCAGGACTGGGTTGTCTCAATTTGTGGCACCTTAGCAAACCACAACCCTTCCCCCCCACCCCCCGGACAGTGTAATAGGGAAAGCAGCTTCCCTGTGGTGACAGGGGGGACATGGGCAAAGGGGAGTCATTTCCCTGGGCCACCGAAACTCCTTCAGACAGCCCTGCCTATGATGGAGGTGCTGGGAAGAAGAAGAGGAGGAGGAGATTGGATTTATACCCTGCCCTTCATTACCCAAGGGAGTCTCAGAGCGGCTGACAAACTCCTTTCCCTTCCCCTCCCCACAACAGACACCCCACAACAGACAACTGGGTTTGACTCCCCACTCCTCCACATGCAGCTGTTGGTGTGACCTTGGGTCAGTCACAAGTTCTCTCAGAGCTGTTCTCTCAAGAGCCATTCCTGAAAGAGTTCTCTCAGCCCCACCTCCCTCACAGGGTGTCTGTTGTGGGGAAGGGAAGGGAAAGGAGACTGTAAACTTTGGTGTAGTGGTTGGTGTAGTCAGGGCTTTTT
>NW_015172624.1:124460-132466 GCF_001447785.1 Gekko japonicus | reverse complement strand
GCCTGGGCATCCCTCTGCTGCTGCGGGGAGCCTGGGCAAGCCGACCCTTGGAGGGGAGGCATTGGAGGGGGGTCGCTCTCCAGGCCTTCCCTCTGTAGTCACGGATGCGCAAAAATTTTGGGTGTAGGCGTGGGCATGGGCGTGGCCAACTCAGAAGCCAGCCGGAACTCCGTTCCTGTGCGTTCCTGCCCCAAAATACCCCTGGGTGTAGTGGTTAAGTGTGCGGACTCTAATCTGGGAGAACCAGGTTTGATTCCCCACTCCTCCACTTGCACCTGCTGGATGACCTTGGGCAAGCCATAGTTCTGATAAGAGCTGTCCTTGAAAAAGAGCCGTTTCTGTCAGAGCGCTCTCAGTCCCACCTCCCTCACAGGGTGTCTGTTTTGGGGAGGGGAAGGGGAAGGGAGCTTGTAAGCCGCTCTGAAACACCCTTGGGTAGTGAAGGGTGGGGTATAAATCCAATCTTTTATCTTTTTCTTATCCTGGGGAACAGCTGTAGCTTGGTCCTGGCCCAGCCTCACAGAACAGTTTTCTTCTGAGATTCTGGCGTAGGAAAACAATGGCTTTTTTAAAAAAAATTGAGGTCTGCGTGGTGTGTGTGTGTGGGGGGGGAGAGTAGTTGCGAAAGCACCCCCATTCCTCCGTGTTATCTTTGGAGCAGGATCCATCCAAATCCCCGAGCGGGAGGTAAGAGAACAGGGGCTGGCGGAGGCTGCGCGAGTTTAAGGCATGAGTCACAAGTTGCTCTCGTTGTACATCCCTCGTCCTGGGGAAAACAGAAAAGTTAGCCTCTTGTTGGTCTGCGGACATGAGTTACCGCCAATAAAATGATCGTCACTGGCTCTTGACCCAGCAGGGAAAAGGGTGTCAGTCAAGGACTGGGGGGGGGGAACCCTGGTGGGGGGAGAGGGGTGCATTCCAGGACATTTGCATCCTTTGGTGGGAATTGCTGTGAGACATCCACAGAGTAGGAGGAGAGATTCGCCCTCCTCCGCCCCCTCTTTTCTCTTCTGGGAGGATCCAGGGAACACACAGAATCAAGCAGGAAAGGACAGGGGCCGGAATTGAAGGAATGTCAACCTGGAATTTCCTCCAGCTCACAGTAGTTATTAAAACCCAGGGCCAGGCAGACTAGCTAACACCTTGTGACTGTGACAGTGTAGGTCAAACCTGTTCCGGCTACCTGGATGAGTCGCCTGTCGATGTGGTTCTAGACTCATATAGCAGAGGTGTTCCGCAACGTTTTGCGGAAGTTTTGATTCCAAAGCACCCACTCCTGCCTTAAAAAAAGAAAAAGAAAGAAAGAAACAGCATGCAAAGAACAAATGATTTGGGAATGCCATGAATGAAAAACAGCAAAATAAAAAAAGGTTCTAATGACAGTGTACAGAGTAAAAACACCAGTAGTCATTCATGGGCTTATTATTAAAAATGAGAGCCCGTATGGTGTAGTGGTTAAGTGCACGGACTCTAATCTGGGAGAACCAGGTTTGATTTCCCACTGCTCCACATGCAGCTGCTGGATGACCTTGGGCAAGCCATAGTTCTGGCACAGCTGTTCTTGAAAAATAGCAGTTTCCGTCAGAGCTCTCTCAGCCTCACCTACCTCACAGGGTGTCTGTTGTGGGGAGGGGAGGGGAAAGGAGTTTGTAAGCCGCTCTGAGACTCTGAGCGAAGGGTGGGGTATAAATCCAATGTCCTCCTCCTCCTCTTCTTCCTCTTCCTCTTCCTCTTCTTTCTCTTCCTCCTCCTCTTCTTCTTCCTCTTCTTCTCTTCCTCTTTTTCTTTTTCCTCTTCCTCTTCTTCCTGTTCTTCCTCTTCCTCTTCTTCTTCTTCTTCTGGATTTCATGCTGCTGCCTGGGAAATGTGATGCCCAACTGAATTGTGGGAAGGACCACAGCAAAAAGCTGGTATTTCCCAGTAAGGGCTCATGGCACGAAACGATCTGCATGAACATATGCTGTTGAAGTGTGTCTCCCGCCTTCAGGTTGTCAACCTCCAGGTGGTGGCTGGAGATCTCCCAGAATTACAATGGATCTCCAGCTGCCAGTTTTTCCCTGGGGTCCTCCAATCAGGGCGGGGGTTCCCCCAATTCCAGGGGCTCCAATCTGCCACCGCCCAGCCGGCTGGTGGGGCAAACCCCTTCCCCGAACAGCCCCCTCCCGCGGTGCCGGCATGATGACATCAGCCATAAGTGACATCATCAGGCTGAACAGGTTGCACAGTAGATGCTCTAGTGTTTTGACCGGGAGCCCTCCCACCCCACAAGCCTGGTAAGACCTAGTTTGGATATTCAGTCTCCATCATCATAATCATCGGGTTAAAATAGATAAAAGGAAGTCCTTCTTCACCCAAAGAGTGATGAACGCATGGAATTCACTGCCACAAGAGGTGGCGGCAGCTACAAGCGTGGGTGGCTTCAAGAGGGAATTGGATAAACATATGGAGCAGAGGTCCATCAGTGGCTGTTAGCCACAAGGTATAGATAGGAACTCACAGGCTGGGGCAGGTGATGCTCTGTATTCTTGGTGCTGGGGGAGGGCAACAGTGGGAGGGCTTCTAGTGTCCTGGCTCCGCTGCTGGACCTCCTGATGGCACCTGGTATTTTTGGCCACTGTGTGACCCAGAGTGCTGGAGGCGGTGGGAAGGTAACAGCATTCCTTGCGCCTTGGCGTCTAGTCGTGCTGGCCACATGACCACGGAGAAGTCTTCGGACAGCGCTGGCTCTTCGGCTTGGAAACAGAGATGAGCGCCGCAATCCTAGAGTCAGATTCGACTGGCTTTTGAGTAAGGGAAACCTTTACCTTTACCTTTAGAAACGAAATTTACCAAAAACGAGAGTGTCACCCCCCCCCCGACAGTGGTGACGTGATGACCCTGTTTGAGTGTGAGGCTTCTCCTGCCGTCCAGGTGGCTGTCGGTGGATCGAAGCCCTGAAGAGTGGGGGAGTTCCCACTGGGACCTGGGGGTAGGACCCCTAGCCTCCCCGCTTCTCCCAATATGTCCCCTCCCATCCCCCGGGCAGTTGGCAGGAGGGACCTAGCCATCCTCCTATTAGACCACAGTTTCACATCACTCCCAGGAAGAGCCCATGACATCGTGCCACTCTAGGAATCACGGCGAAGTGATGTCACGCTGCTCTAGAAGCCGCAGTTTTACCACAGAGTTTCTGGCAATTCCTAGAGCTGCATGGCATCATTTCCATTTTTTTTCCTGGGCAGTGATGTAATGCCGTTGCTCAGTGGTGCCCCACCCCCAGACTCCCAGTGACTGCGAGCTGCTGGCGGGCAAGGCTAACCCCTGTGCGCTGGCAAGACACCGCAAGCAGTGTATTGCTGGACAGGTGCTCAGATCTTATGGCCTTGGGATTTTAGCCTGCCTTCTCTCTCTAAATGGTGGCCTTGGGGTATTCGTGCCACTCTAGGAATCACGGCGAAGTGGTGTCACGCTGCTCTAGAAGCCGCAGTTCAACCGCAAAGTTTCTGACAATTCCTAGAGTTGCATAATTTCCATTTTTTTTCCTGCGCGGTTCTGTCATGCCCGTTGCTCAGTGGTGCCCCACCCCCAGACTCCCAGTGACTGCGAGCTGCTGGCGGGCAAGGCTAACCCCTGTGCGCTGGCAAGACACCGCAAGCAGTGTATTGCTGGACAGGTGCTCAGATCTTATGGCCTTGGGATTTTAGCCTGCCTTCTCTCTCTAAATGGTGGCCTTGGGGTATTTTGCAAAGACTGGTGGCTGGCTCCTCCTCTCCTCCTCCTCCTCCTCCTCCTCCTGTGCCAGATACTCAGAACACCAAGGGTGGCAGAGGGCAGTGCCATTAAGTTGCTGTCAATTTATGGTGACCCCGTACAGTTTCCAAGGCAAGAGATGAACAGACGTCGTTTGCCTGACTCTGCATAACGACCTTGGACTTCCTTGGCAATTTCCCATCCAAATACTAATTAATAATTGTCATATTGCAGTCTGTGTAGAATAGCCAGGAGATCCTAAGATATGTTGTCGAAGGCTTTCATGGCTGGAGTTCATTAGCTGTTGTAGATTTTCCGGGTTTTATGGCTGTGGTCTTGGCGTTGCAGGACCTGATGTTTCGCCAGCAGCTGTGACTGGCATCCTCAGAGGTATAACCAGGGGTCATTTCCTGCAGGAGCGCACAGGAGCGGAGCTCCGGCAGTAAACAGCCAAGGGGGCGGGCACATGCAACAAGCCCCGCCCCCTGCTCCCAGCAGCCCTCAGTCAGAGCAAGAAGCAGCCAGGTAAGCTGCAGAGCCCCCCCCCCAGTCCAAAACAGTCCAGTGGCACCTTTAAGACCAAGTTTTATTCAGGTACAAGCTCTCCCTCCTCTGTGAGGACAGATCTGCACGTCCCCCCCCCAATAGCTAGCAATCCAAAACAGTCCAGTGGAGCCTGAGCGGTGAGTGTTGCCTTCTGACACACTTCCGGTGGTGCCAGGGGGTGTGGCATATGCAGATGAGTTATGCTAATGAGTTACGCTAATGAGCTCCTGCACCTCTTTGTCTACGAAATGACCCCTGGGTATAACACAGAAAGGTGGAGTACTTTCTTTGTCAAGGTGAGAAGAAAAATGGTAGGCAGGTAATTTATATGTACTCAGGAAAGTGGAGTATAAGATTGTCTGGCAGCCAGACGTTCTAGCGCTTTTAGCGTTATGCACCACTAGGTGGCGAGCGAAAGTTGTTTTTGAGGCGAGAGACGTTTCAGAGGTGGTTGCCGTGGCCTGTCTCTGCGTCACACCCCTGGTGTTCCTTGGAGGTTTGCCGTTCGAAATACCAGCCGGGGTTGATCCTGCTCAGCTCCTGAGATCTGACGAGATTGGGCTCGCCTGGGCTATGCAGGTCAGGAATCCAAATACTAACCAGGGCCGACCCTGCTTAGCTTCTGAGATGGGGCAAGAAGAAGAAGAGGAAGAGGAGGAGGAGGAGGAGGAGGAATTGGATTTATACCCCACCCTTCACTACCCAACGGAGTCCCAGAGCGGCTTGCAAACTCCTTTCCCTTCCCCTCCCCACAACAGACACCCTGTGAGGGAGGCGGGGCTGAGAGAGCTCTTTCCAGAAACTGCTCTTTTTCAAGGACAGCTCTGACAGAACTATGGCTTGCCCAAGGTCATCCAGCCAGGTACAAGTGGAGGAGTGGGGAATCAAAACCCGGTTCTCTCAGATTAGAGTCCGCGTACTTAACCAATATAACAATCTGGCTAGCCTGGGCCATCAGGGCAGTTAGCTAAATATCTAATATGTTTTTATCCTGTCTGTCCTCCAAAGACCTTAGGGTGGCAAGGGAAGATCTCTGAGAGAGCCCTACAAGGTAGGTTAGGCTGAGAGAGTGGCTGGCCCCAGTGCACTTCAGGGCAGAGTGAGGATTTGAACCCGGGCCTCCCAGACCGTAGTCTGGCAGTCTAGCCACGACACCAGGCTGGGTCTCCATCGCATGCCACTGGCAATTTGCCTGCTTGAATGAGTCACGAAAGCTATTAGGAGCAGCTGTGGACCACCCAACGCGAGACAGTGGCTGCTACTCCTAGTGGTGGCGGCTTCTCGCTTGAATGGACGGGTGAGTGACAGATAAGAGAATCTCCCAGAATTCCACCTGGTCTCCTGGCTACAGAGATCAGTTCCTCTGGAGCAAATGGCTGCTTTGGAGGGTGGGCTCGAAGGGCATGCGACCCCACTGAGGTCCCCGTTCTCCAGTGTTGGGTGTTACAAGTCAAAACACTTCAGTATTTACAGGGTTTATGATGTTTGTTAAGTCACATGTTTGTTTGTAACCAATCTGTTTATACAACAGAATGCCCGGGAACTTTGGAGCTAATTTGCTAGTCTGATTGGAAACCAAGGTGTCAAGTATTTAGCATATTGGCTTCTCCTCCTGTTCTTTGTTCTGACTAGAGAAGGAGACGCCATTCCAGCTCTTCCCGTTTTACCTTTTAGCTGCAAGGATGTAGACATATTAGCTCTTTGTTATTTTATATCCTGTGTACCTTTTTCCCATGTTAGGTTTATAGTAAACTTTTATATTTTAATACACACCATGGACTCAGTCTCTTAACTCTCTGCTGACTTACTCAAAAAGAATCCCAACATCCAGGCTCCACCCCCAAATCTCCCGGGATTTCCCAATCCAAAACTGGCAATCTGATAGTGCTGCCGAGTTGAAGCTCGGGCTGCCGGGTGAAACGAATTGTTTACATTGCGCAGCATTCCTTAGCGTGTGTGAGCGATAATAGAAGAGAGTTTTCTACAGAATTACTACAGTAAATGGTTTTGCAACGTATCCTTGTTGACTCTGTTATTTTTGTCACGGATGTTGCTGTTGGATTTCCACTTCCTCCCGTGATCTCTCATTTTCGGCTCCTACCTGGCTGCCAGCAGAGGGCCTCCCCGGTCCCTCCTTGAAGATCTTCTGGTGCGTGTGCAAAGCGTGCGCCCCGTGATGATGTCACCAGGAGTGACATTGGATGGGAGGAGGACTTCAGAAGTGACATTGTCGCGTTTCTGACTTTGGGGGCGACGCTCTAGGTTTTGGGCAAAACTCTATGGGGCTTTTTGGCCTCAAAACCATAGAGTCTTGCCCTAAACCTAGAGCGTCACCCCCGTCGTCGGAAACGCAATGATGACACTCTTGCGTGACGTCATTGCGCCGGCTCCAGCAGCGCCAGGACGGGGCTTCTGGGGGGGGGTGGCGCTTTCCCCACTGGTCAGCCGGGCCATGGCAGATTGGGGGGGCAAATCGGGGGATCCCCTGGCCCCACCTGAGGGGGTGGCAACCAGTGTTCCCTCTAAGCTGAGTTAGTGTGAGCTAGCTCGCAGTTATTTAGCCTCCAGCTCGCAGTTATTTAGCCTCCAGCTGGATGCCATCTTGATGAGAGAGAGAGAGCCCCAAATCCAGACCTGGCTCTGAGTATTCCTTCAAGATCCCTGCCCTCACTTACTTGGACTTCAAACTCCTTTGCCGGCTTAACTTGAACGGAGCTCAAGGGGAGGAACGAGACAGTCCAGTCAACTTGGGGATGCTTCACTCTTTGCAAACTCACAGCCGTTCTGGGTTTGGGGACAAGCACGGCTGTGGGACTTGACTGAGGACAGTGTGGGGCTGGTGAAGGCCTGAGGGAAGATTTCTATGGCTAGGATTGCCAACTTCCAGGTGAGGCCTGGAGATCTCGGGTGGAGTGCCGCAGGGCTCAGTCCTAGGCCCGGTGTTGTTCAATGTTTTTATAAATGACCTGGAGGAAGAGATAGTGGGGACGCTTATCAGATATGCAGATGACACGAAGCTGAGTGGGATTGCTAATTCGAAAGAAGACAGAGTCAGGATTCAAAATGATCTAGATAGGCTGGAACAGTGGGCTGAGACAAATAACATGAATTTCAATAGAGAGAAGTGCAAAGTCCTACACTTAGGTAGAAAAAATCAAAGGCACAGATATAGAATGGGAGCATAGGTTCACCACCACTGGCTTAGAGGGATCATTGGTGGCAACCCTAGTTGAAGCAGCGGCTGCTATTTCCTGGCCCCCTGCTGGATGCCATCTTGATGAGAGAGAGAGAGCCCCAAATCCAGACCTGGCTCTGAGTATTCCTTCAAGATCCCTGCCCTCACTTACTTGGACTTCAAACTCCTTTGCCGGCTTAACTTGAACGGAGCTCAAGGGGAGGAACGAGACAGTCCAGTCAACTTGGGGATGCTTCACTCTTTGCAAACTCACAGCCGTTCTGGGTTTGGGGACAAGCACGGCTGTGGGACTTGACTGAGGACAGTGTGGGGCTGGTGAAGGCCTGAGGGAAGATTTCTATGGCTAGGATTGCCAACTTCCAGGTGAGGCCTGGAGATCTGCTATTACTACTGATCTCCAGACTATAAAGATCAGTTCGCCTGGAGAAAATGACTGCTCAGGAGGGGGGAGTGTCTGGTATTATAACTTGCTGAGAGCCCTGCACTACCCAAATCCTGTCTCCCCTAGACTCCACCTTCAAATCTCCAGGAATTT
>NW_015172624.1:110699-124390 GCF_001447785.1 Gekko japonicus | reverse complement strand
AAAAAATCAAAGGCACAGATATAGAATGGGAGGGACTTGGCTTGACAGCAGCACATGTGAAAGGGATCTGGGTGTTCGGGTTGATCACAAGCTAAACATGAGCCTGCAGTGCGATGTGGCTGCGAAGAAAGCTAATGCAATCTTAGGATGCATTGACAGAAGCATTGTGTCCAGATCAAGGGAGGTGGTAGTTCCACTCTATTTTGCTATGGTCAGGCCTCACCTGGAGTCCTGTGTCTAGTTTTGGGCACCACATTTGAGGAAGGACGTTGACAAGCTCAAGCGTATCCAGAAGAGGGCAACCAGGATGGTGAGAAGGTTGGAATCCAAGTCTTATGAGGAAAGGCTGAAAGAGTTGGGTCTGTTTAGCCTGGGAAAGAGAAGGCTTAGAGGGGACACGATTGCAGTCTTCAAATATCTGAAGGGCTGTCATGTAGAAGATGGAGCACATCTCTTCTCTCTTGCTCCGGATTGCAAGACTAGATCGAATGGGTGGAAATTACAAGGGAATCATTGCCGGCTAAATATCAGGAGAAACTTCCTGACTGTAAGGGTGGTTGAGCAGTGGGACAGTCTGCCTTGGGAGGTGGTAGATGCTCCTTCGCTGGACATTTTCAAGCGGAGGCTGGACAACCATCTTTCGGGTATGTTGTAGGTATGTAGGGCTATTTTTCGGCTGTGCTCCTGCAGAGTGCAGGGGGTTGGACTAGATGACCTGCAAGGTCCCTTCCAACTCTTACCATTCTATGATCTCCTGGAATTACAATTGAGGAGGAGGAGAGGAGAGATTGGGTTTATACTCCACTCTTCACCACCTAAAGGCATCTCAGAGCAGTTTACAATCCCCTTCCCTTCCCCTCCCCTCCCACAACAGACACCCTGTGAGGCAGGTGGATCTGAGAGAACTCTCTTGAGAACTGCTCCTGAGAGAACAGCTCTGAGAGAACTTGTGAGTGACCCAAAGTCACACCAGCAGCTGCATGTGGAGGGGTGGGGAATCAAACCCGGTTCTCCCAGATTAGAGTCTGCGCTCTTAACTACTACACCAAGCTGGCTCTCCAGACTGATTTATCTCCAGACTGCAGAGATCAGTTCTCTGGCAGAAAATGGCTGCTTGGGAGCATGGACTCGGTGCCATCAAATCCTTGCTGAGCCCCCTCCCCAAACTCTGCCCTTCCCAGGCTTCACCCCAGGCTCGAGACGTTTCCCAAACCAGAGTTGGGAACCCTGTCTAAGGCCCAGAGGAAAATCTGCTCATCTGTGCAGCGTGGAGAAAATAGGGGGCTTTGGAATGTGAGAAGCTCATGAGATAGTCTATACCAGTGATGGTGAACCTTTTAGAGACCGAGTGCCCAAACTGCGACCCAAAACCCGCTTATTTATCGCGAAGTGCCAACACAGCAATTTAACCTGAATACTGAGGTTTTACTTTAGAAAAAACAACTCAGACATTAACTTCAGATGATCCAAACAAAGTAAGGAAAGCAATCCCAAATGCTTTCATTTACTTAAAATTATTTGACAGAGAATTCCATACTTTAATGATGGTCTGGGCCTGGCTGGGGCGATGGCACGCCTGCCCACAGAGAGGGCACTCAGTGCCACCTCTGGCACCCGTGCCACAGGTTCGCCACCACTGGTCTATACTGATCCTGTCTCTTTCTTCACTGAGTACTACAAGCGTCGGTAGAATCGCAGCTTAACCATTTCACATGTCTGGGTTGGGATAGGTTAGAGCTGCTGACATCTCTTGCTCCGTTCTCCCAAATTGGCATTGCCTATTTACATCTTGGGACTGCGGTGGCTCAAGTGGTTAAGAAGACGCTGAACTGCAGGCCGGAAGGTCGGTAGCTCGGCCGTTTGAGACCCGAGTGTGCCGCATGATGGAGTGAGCTCCCGTCTCTGGCCCCAGCTCCTGCCAACCTAGCAGTTCGAAAGCAAGAAACTGCAAATAGATAAGCAGGTACCGCTTTGGTGGGAAGGTAACAGCATTCCGTGCGCCTCTGCGTCTAGTCGTGCCGGCCACGTGACCATGGAAACGTCTTCGGACAGCGCCGGCTCTTCAGCTTGGAAACGGAGATGAGCACCGCCCCCTAGAGTCGGATTCGACTGGCTTTCGAGCAAGGGAAACCTTTACCTTTACTATTTACATCTTACACATCATGTCTTGATGCGTGAAACGATTAGAACCACTACAGCTGCTGGTCAGGTAGCTACTGTGGGCGAGTAGCAGAAGCCGGGTTCCAATCTTATCTCTGTACCTGGGCAAACACCAAGGAATTTCACCTTAAACACACTTTCCTCCTTGCGTTGATTTGTTTTGGTTGCTCAACATGGGGGAGATTGCAGGAGGTTTGCAACCTGCCAATTAGTGCAGATAGTGCGCTGTTTGCACCCTATCGGACGACCGGGAGGTGGCGGCCATCTCAGTTGTAATCAGCATGGCTCGGATGGGGAGTGTCGGTGGATGGACCCACGTAGTCAACGACCAACTTTGATGGGGGGAAATTCTCCCATGGTGTTCCCAGCTGGAGTGAAGTTAATTGTGTTTTGGTTGGAAGAACTTGTTTTATGACCACGTTTAACATGCCTATTAATTGCCTTTGGCTGCGATTTTTTTTGGGGGGGGGTTTCTAGCGACCTGACAAGTGTGGGTTTGGAACGCCCATCTTTTTCTGTATCTGGGAATCGTTCTGGTTTGGAGCTGGATTATTATTATTTTTTAAATCCTCATATCCAGATGTGCGACTGAAGTCCTCCTCTTCTCTTTTTCCAAGGGAATGAGGGCAGTATCTTGATACTAATTTCCAAAGAATCCTGGAAGCTCGAAGTTCATCTGCAGCCCAGAAGTACTCCCACGTGGACCGGGAATACATTGTTCCCCATCTCTCTTTCCAGCAAATATTTCCTGGCAGAGAAACTGGCATCCGCCTGCAGTTCTCTGGACTCTTCCTCCATTCCTCGGGTGGCCTGTTAATTCATTGCTGGATCGCGCAGCTGCGTGTTACATGTCTTTGGGTCTGGCACTTACCCCGCCTGTGGATCTTTGCCAGTCCTTCCTTAACTCCTCCTCATTTCCTCGAGAGCTTCCCCCCGCTTTCTTCCATCTGGATGTAGTTTTTGAGAAGGTCTGGCCCAAGTGGAGGTCAGATTTAAGAAACATCTCCTTTGGGGGGGGGGATTTTCATAAACATCCATGATTGCCTTCCGAGTATCATCCAGATTTGGAATCTGGTGCAAAATCGATTAAGTGAGAAGTAGGCATCATTGCTCTATTTGCACCCTGGTGATTGGCACAGATAGCACTTTGTTTGCACCGCGCAGAGCCACTGGAATTGTGTGCCATCTTCTTTGCGATGAATACAGGTGAAGTGGGGGACATCCATAGAAACGGTGGCATGGTTGCTATTCAGATGAATGGAAGTTACTATAGTTCTGCATTCCCAATTTGGGAGAACTCATTCTGTTTTGGTGGTAAATAGTTTGATGTTATGGGTTCAGGAACCTTGCCAATCTTAAGTTGCCAAATGCTGGAGGAGTAGGAGTAGGAGTTGGTTTTATACCCCACCCCACTACCTGAAGGAGTCTCGGAGTGGCTTACAATCACCTTCCCTTCCTCTCCTCTTCACCACTGCTGGCTCATGCCAGTGCATATCAAACTCAACTTGCCTCTAGGTGACTTTGCAAGGCATTCCTTTCTTAAGACCTTTCGTTTTCTTTTAAATGATGACATTAGTTACTACTTTCAGTTTTCAGATAAAAATTACCAATTTATGTGGAATATAACTATTCCCTGAAAAATGGCTCTGGTGTGCGAATATCCGTCTATTTCTCGATCCCTTTCGGCCCCACTATTTGCCCTGACGGCTCCTGGATTGCTCGTGTGGGTAATCCCACCCAATCAGAGTTCTTGCAGGGCAGGGGATGACATCACAGTACATGGTCACTGATGACATCATTGAGAGTGATGTAAAACACATCAGTGGACGTTTGGCAAAAGAGGACTGAAAAGTCGGTGAAGAGGGAAGGGGCTTATTAGGGCGGCTGAAAAATTCGATGAAATCCCTAGGGTAGTTTGGGCTTAAGTTCTGTGACACGTGGGCCGGGTCCCATAGATTGATTCCACTCGCAGTGCTGGTTTCTTTTCTAATGCAAGGGGGAAACAGGTCCTTGGGTTCCGCCCCCCTCTGTCTAAGAGGGACTATCCATGTACTATCAAGGTGGGCAGCCATGTTTGTCTGAAGCAATAGAACAATGTTAGAGTCCAGTGGCACCGTTAAGACTGACAAAGTCGGTACCTTCAGCGGGGGTACATTGCCATAGAGGCCACCCTACAAAATATCCATTTTCTCCAGGGGAACGGTAGTCTGGAAATGAGCTGTGATTCCCCAGGCGCCACCTGGAGGCAGGCCTCCCTACAACAACCCTGCAAGGTAGCTACGCAGAGAGAGAGAAGTCATCCAGTGAGCTTCCTGCACGAAGGGGGAGAGTCGTATGCCAGTCTCTCCAGACCTAGCCGGATGCTCTCACCACTAACCCATACTGCCTCTACTGATGGATGTTCTGTTAACTGTGTGTCTCTGAGGAAATGAGTTGGGAGGCTGGGCTTGCTGACACCCATCCTGGCTCTCTTTCCACTCAAAATAGCCACAAGATATAGATAGGAACTCTCAGTCTGGGGCAAGGGATGCTCTGTATTCTTGGTGCTTGGGCGGGGGGGGGCCAAGAGTGGGAGGGCTTCTGGTGTCCTGGCCCCACCGCTGGACCTCCTGATGGCACCTGGTATTTTTGGCCACTGTGTGTGTGACACAGAGTGTTGGACTGGATGGGCCTTTGGCCTGATCCAACATTGGCTTCTCTTATGTTCTTATATGGAGCAGAGGTCCATCAGGGGCTATGAGCCACAAGGTATAGGCAGGAACTCTCAGTCTGGGGCAAGGGATGCTCTGTATTCTTGGTGCTTGGGGGGGGCAACAATGGGGGGGCTTCTAGTGTCCTGGCCCCACCGCTGGATCTCCTGATGGCACCTGGTATTTTTGGCCACTGTGTGACACAGAGTGTTGGCCTGGATGGGCCATTGGCCTGATCCAGCATTGGCTTCTCTTATGTTCTTATGTTCTAATTGCCCCCTGCCTAGCCAGTTTTTACCCACGGGCAGGGTTTAAAATGCAGGGGAACATCTTGCTAGTAAAGATAAGTTGGGAGCTGTGTTTGAAGCAGGAAGGGAATGGTCAAGGAAGTAAAGGTTCAGGAGGAACCCATCCACCCAGATTTCTGGTCTTCAACATCACTTTTGTTTTAAAACTGGTAACAACTGAGAAAAGATACCACTAGCTGTATTTAACATGAGAGCCGGTGTGATGAAATGGCTACAGCAGGGGTGTCGAACTCATTTGTTATGAGGGCCGGATCTGACATAAATGAGACCTTGTCGGGCCAGGCCGTGTGTGTCATAAAAGGTATTGCCAGGTAGTGAAGATATAAACTTTATAAAGGACACAAGCACAAAGATATTTTTTTTTAACTTTAAATAAAAACATTAGCTCTGTAAGCTGGAAACCTACTTTTGACTTACTGACATTCACCACAGAAATCTCATCTAGGACCCAGGTTAAAACATGAAATGGCTGAGTGATTAAGAGAGTCTGGCGAAGCAAGCTATGATGCAGCAGCAGCAGAACTGGAAGCAGGAGATGGCCGGTTCCACTGCGGGCCTGATGGAAGCCCTCCGGGGGCCTGATCCGGCCCCCAGGCCACATGTTTGACACCCCTGGGCTACAGTGTCAGACTAGTAGCTGGGAGGCTCTGCCACAGAGCCTGCTGGGTGACCTTGGGGCAGTCACATGTTCGGCCTAGTTTACATCACAGGGTTGTTGTGAGGGTAAAACGGAGGAGAGGGGAAGGGCGTGAAGCACTCCGGGTTCCCGTTGGGGAGGAAGGCAGGGTGTAGATCAAGTCAATGAATGAATATGTCCTTTAAGCCCCCACAGAGCCGAGACCCCTGTTTACACATTCGGAAGTGGTGTGGCGTCCTCCGCTGTCGTACCACCTGAGCCCCTGCCTGCATAGACCAAGGATGAGCACATGGCCAGGCGCCGCAGATGTGATGAGTCGCTAATTGAAGTGAAACTGTGTGCCAAATCTTTGGCCAAAAGCCCTTTTCCTTGTTAATAAGAAGCATGCCTTCTCACCTGGGTACCTTGAGAACCTTTTGAGTACCTTTTGAAGCAGCGGTGGATCACTCGACAGGCGCAAATGGACTCTCTCAAGGCCTCCACTTAAAAATTTCCAGTTGATATACTTTAAAAAAAAAAAAACAACCACCACCAGAAAAGCTTATGATCTGCAGTTTGATGCGCCAACAAGAGGATGAGTACAAAACCAGGGGGTTCTTCTGAAGTTCTCCCCTCGCACCAATTTCTACAGATTTTGGCATTCGGGGTTTCGGAAGCGGAAGGGATGTGTTAAGAATTTGACCCCGCGGCTGGGCACGTGCCCTTTCTCACGCTTCCGAGCACCTTTGGTTCCTCATGTAGTGTATCCCCGCCCTCTGTTTCCAATGTACAGCAGTGCATAGCGTTGCCAACCTCCAGGCAAGTCCTGGAGATCCTCTGGTGTTACAGCTGATCTCGGGATGACAGCGATCAGGTCCCCTGGGGGGGGGGATGGCCACTTTGGAGGCTGGACTGTATGGCATTAAACCCACAGCAGTCCCCCCCAGTCCCCAAACCCTTCCTTCTGTAGGCTCCACCCCCCACAGTTTGGTGTCGTGGTTAAGAGCACGGACTCCCATCTGGGAGAACCGGGTTTGATGCCCCACTCCTCCACATGCCGCTGCTGGAGAGACCTTGGGTCAGTCACAAGTCCTCTCAGAGCTGTTCTCTCAAGAGCAGTCCTCGAAAGGGCTCTCTCAGCCCCACCTACCTCACGGGGTGTCTGTTGTGGGGAGAGGAAGGGAAGGAGATTGTAAGCTGCACTGAGACTCCGCGTGAAGGGTGGGGTATAAATCCAATCTCCTCCTCCTCCTCTTCTTCTTCTCCTCCTCCTCCTCCTCTTCTTCTCCTCCTCCTCCTCTTCCTTCTTCTTCTTCTTTTTCTCCTCCTCCTCTTCCTCCTCCTTCTCCTCCTTCTCCTCCTCCTCCTCCTCCTCCTCCTTCTTCTTCTGGAACTTCCCCACCTCTGAGCTGTCAACCCTACCAAAGATCTTTGATGTGTTGCATGTCTGTACCATTATTCTTTTTATACAAAGTTTTGCTAGCGCGCTAAGATGCATGTGCGCCACAGCGAAAACATCTCAGAATCTAGACACCGTCATGCATCACGTCAACATTTGCCTTTTTTGGTAGTGTTTTATCAGTGTGTCCAAAGTCTGCAGCCTCTGATCCTGGGAATAAGTTTAGACATTCTGGTTCAACCAGATGAGGGAGGAATGAAACCCGAAGCAGAATCTTGGAATTTAAATGAGCAATTCCTGTTTGACTGGCTGAAGGAAGAATGTAGTGCAGAGCGAAACTCTGGAATGCCGGATTCTCAGTTCTTTCATCTGTTCTCCTGTAGGAGAAACGCCGAAAGAAAGAAGGAAACGAGACGTCCAAAGCTGTCCTTTGCTTTTGAGCCCCTATACCCAAAAACATCCCCTATCATTCTAAAATAAAAAGTAAAGCTTCTAGACCCCATGTTTTTGAGGATGCACTGGATTGACGTGTGTTATCTTGGAAGCCCCCCTCCGGCCAGTGTAGTGTAGTGGTCGTTTAGAGTGTCAAGCTAGGATCTAGGAGACACAATTTTGAATCCCTGCTCTGCAGTTACTTGGTGCTCTTGGGCCAGTCACACACTCTCAGCCTAACCTACCTCACAGGGCTGTTGTGAGAATAAAATGGAGGCGATGAGAATGATGTAAGCTGCTTGAGGTCCCCATTTTGGGGGAAAGGTAGGATACAGATAACATAAATGAAATAAACAAATATAAATAAATACTGAAAGTCGAGGCAGAGTCCCACTGTTTCGAAGCCGGGCTGCTTTTAGAAATCGTGGCGACTGGATTTTGTGAACCTAGGTGGCATCCTTTCTCCTCCTCCTCTTCCTGAATACCCAGAATTGTTTCATACCTGGAAATGCCTGCCGGCTTTGTCACCCATAGGTCACGTTTGTGGGTCAAGAAGAAGCAGAACGGAAAGAGGCGGGGAGGGGAGCGAGCAATTGCGAACGCTGGGCACCGTACCAAGCGGGATCTGCCAGCCTGAGGAAGTGACTCAGTGCCGCCCTGGCTCCGGCGTGTGGGCGGCAACTTGGCAGCTCCGCCGGGAGGAAGTGACTCAGCCAAGGTCATGGCGAGGAGGCAGTGGCAGAGGCTGGGGGACAACAGGGCCTGGAAACGCCAGCCGGTCCCTCGGACGTGACCCCAACATGCAGGCTTTTCAGATGTCAATCAGGCTGTTGCGGCTACCATATTTTTTTGTTCTTTTCCTAACGGCCACTTACGCAAGAGACTTTTAAAATAATGATGATGATGATGATGAAAGTCGTCATCTCATGAGTAGAGATGTAAAATTTTCTGGAAATTTTGAAGCTCAGGGGGAAAAAATGGAAATTTGAAAAAAATGCTACATTAGGCACTTCTTTTTTCGTTTCCAGATGGAAAGTCATTCTGTTACTTTAGGAACATAAAATATGACTATGGACATTTTTACTTGGCATGAAATGATCACAACCAGCATATTGAAAATATAGTGTATCCAAACAATTATTACAAACAGAATACCCACCCACATGCAAAAAACAAAACTGAAACCTTTTTCTTTTCTCGTGACAACAGCACCTCCTAAAGGAAGATGTGCATCTTGTTCTTGCATTGGAGAGTTCAGTTTGTAACCTAGACTTTGCTTGTCCTCAGTGCACAGAAATTAGATCAATCTGATACCATACATATTTTTTAGAAATGATTTGGAAAATATGTGAACACCTTGTCTTATTCATCACGTTAAAATAAAACGTTCCATAATCAATTTTTTTTCTTTTCTTTTTTCAATTTTTCCATTTTTTGGGAAAAAAACAAAAAAGGCTTCAGGAAAAAAACCGGGGGGGAGGGGATGTTTTTTCCCTAATTTTTCCGGTTTTTTCCCAGGCCTTCACATCTTTACTCATGCGTAGGGACCAGCATGGTGAGGCAATGCGGCTCCCCCTTCCTCATTTTATCCTCACAACCACAATAACTGTGATAGAGGTGAATCTGAGAGAGAGCGACTGGCTGAAAGTCAAGCTTTCGAACAGAAGGAAGATTAGAACTCAGGCCTCCTTGATGTTAGTCTAACCGATACACGAGACTGGTTCTGCTTTTTGCTGTTGTGATTCAAGAAGAAGGAGAAGAGGAGGAGGAGGAGGAGGAGGAGATTGGATTTGTACCCCGCCCTTCACTACCCGAAGGAGTCTCAGAGCGGCTTCCCCTCCCCACAACAGACACCCTGTGAGGTAAAAGAAGAAGAAGAAGAAGAGATTGGATTTATACCCCGCCCTTCACTACCTGAAGGAGTCGCAGAGCGGCTGACAAACTCCTTCCCCTCCCCACAACAAACATCCTGTGAGGTAAAAGAAGAAGAGGAGATTGGATTTCTACCCCGCCCTTCACTACCCAAAGGAGTCTCAGAGCGGCTTACAAACTCCTTTCCCTTCCCCTCCCCACCACAGACACCCTGTGAGGGAGGTGGGGTCGAGGGAGCTCTGACAGAAACGGCTCTTTTTCAAGGACAGCTCTTATCAGAACTACGGCTAGAACTACGGCTAGCTCAAGGTCATCCAGCAGGTGCGAGTGGAGGAGTGGGGGAATCAAACCCGGTTCTCTCAGATTAGAGTCCGCGCACTTAACCATGACACCAGACCGGCTCACTGTAAGGAAGTACTGCAAGAGTGTTACTGTTTGAAGCAAGTTTGTATTTTGAGTAAAATAATAGTATCGTTAATTGGGTTTGCCTGTGTCCTTCCTAAAGATTAAGTCTCCTGTACCAGTTCGAAAGCAAGAAATTGCAAGTAGATAAATAGGTACCACTTCGGTGGGAAGGTCACAGCGTTCCGTGCGCCTTGGTGTCTAGTCGTGCCGGCCACATGACCACGGAAACGTCTTCGGACAGCGCTGGCTCTTCGGCTTTGAAACGGAGATGAGCACCGCAGCCCTAGAGTCGGATTCGACTGGCTTTCGAGCAAGGGAACCTTTACCTTTACCCGGCATTATATTTTGTGGCACATGTGTCCTGGCCGGGCAAAGTGACAACACTGTCAAATCTGGCCCTCGTCACAAATGAGTTCGACGCCTCTGCTCTGTGGCTGATTTCCCTCCCCTGCCCCAAACCATCCTCCCCACCCCATCCTCCCCAGACGCCACCCTCAAAATCTCCATGTATTTCCCAGGCCAGAAATGGCAGCCCTCTGCTGTCTCTTCCCCTCCCATATTCTGCTCTCCCCCCCCCTTTTCTCTGCCGCTAGCCTTCCATTCACCCTCCGGCCTTCCCTCCCCAACCATTAATTACCTGCTCTTTGTTTTAAATGACACTTTGATTTTCTTTTAAATGATTTGGTCAGCGCGGCACAGATTCCCCCGCCTCCACACGCACACGCACGCACACCATTCTTTCCAGCCTTATTGTTGGCAAGTTATTGTGGCTGAAAATCCCCCCCCCATTCTTAACCCCCCCTTTCCGAACCCTCCTTTTGCAAAATGCCCAATTTCCAAATAATGAAAGATGGTAATTAAAATTAATTAGCCGCTGTGGAGCTGGCTGCATTCAGAGAAGTGGTGCGTGAACACGCACATTGGGGGGGGGGGGACACCGAGCAGCCTGCTGACGAATGGACAAGACCCGTCTGGGACATGGGTTGGTTCGACCTGTGTGCAACTCACGGCCTCGGCCAAGTGAATTGAGGCCCCCTTGCCTAAGGGGTACGGACAAGTGGGGGGCAGGGCTCGTGAGTGGTGGGGCTTCGTCCCCGAATGCCCCACCGTGGCTACGGGGCTGCCAACTATGGGTTGGGAAATCCCTGGACATTAGGGAGGTGGAGTAGGCTTCCAGGGGTCTGCTTGTGGTGTGCAGCCTCCTGGCCCGGGGGCAAGCGGCCTACCTGCAGGGAGGAGCAGCCACTGTTCTCTCCATGCAATGAAGTCACTTCCGCTGCGACACAGAAGTGCCACCTTGACAGCAGACCAAGCGCCCGAGGGTTGCCCCAGAAGGGACTTCGGGGTTGCCCCAGAAGGGACTTCATCACGCGGGGATGACGAGTGCCTCTCCCCCCTCCCCCCGTTTAGCCAGCTTGTCTCCACCTGATGACCACCTGAGCATCGGCAGGCACCGGCCAAAATTGCAGGGAGGTTTGCCCATTGCCTGTGAAGCCTGCTCTCCCACCAAATATCCGGGGATTTCCCAACCCGTACGGTTACCAACCTGCAGGTGGGACCCAAGAGTTCTCGCAGAATTAAACTTACCTTTAGAGATCAGTTCCCCCGGAGGAAACGGCTGCTTCGAAGGCCAGGTTCTATGCCTTCCTATCCCTGCCAGTCTGCCTCCCCGGGCACCACACTCAGACCTCCAGGAATTTCCCAAGGCAGAGTTGGCAACCCTGGGCACGATCCCCCCCCCCTCGATGTGATTAAAGCTGAAACAAATTGCGTGTGGGAGATGCTACACCAGTGCTCCGGATTTGGTTGCCAAAGCAGGTACTCCGGTTGTGTTGGCATGAATGATGATTCGAAGGCTGGGTGAAGTGAATGCTAATTCCCCCCACCCCCGTCCAATTTTCTTACTCTAATTGGCAGCTGGAAGACCAAATTCTTGTGCCGCCTTGGTGGAGGGGAGGAAAACAGGCTCCACGGGACACGGGCTCTTATTGAATTCCACGAATGCAAAAATCCCAGTTTCTGCCTTGTGTTCTCCTCTCTCGGTACGAAGCTACAGTTGTCCATCTTTCCAGCCAGCCCTCTATTGGATACATTTGTACGATGTTCCTCATGCCAGGGAGTTCCAAGTGGCAGACAAGATGTGCCTTTCCCCCATTTTATCCTCACAGCAACCCTGTGAGGTAGGTTGGAACACTTTCCCTATGAAGACAGGTTAAAGCGCTTGGGGCTCTTTAGCTTGGAGAAACAACGGCTGAGGGGTGACATGATCGAGGTTTACAAAATGATGCACGGGATAGAACAGGTAGAGAAAGAACTTCTTTTCTCCCTTTCTCACAATACAAGAACTCGTGGGTACTCCATGAAATTGCTGAGCGGTCGGGTTAGAACAGATAAAAGGAAGTCTTTCTTCAGCCAAAGAGTGATTAACACATGGGATTCACTGCCACAGGAGGTGGTGGCGGCTACAAGCATGGACAGCTTCAAGAGGGAACTGGATAAGCATATGGAGCAGAGGTCCATCAGTGGCTATTAGCCACAAGGAACTCTCGGTCTGGGGCAAGGGATGCTCTGTATTCTTGGTGCTTGGGGGGGGGGCAACAGTGGGAGGGCTCCTAACGTCCTGGCCCCACTGCTGGACCTCCTGATGGCACCTGGTATTTTTGGCCCCTGTGTGACAGAGTGTTGGACAAGATGGGCCATTGGCCTGATCCAACATTGGCTTCTCTTATGTTCTTATGTCTGGGGCGAGTGATGCTCTGTATTCTTGGTGCTTGGGTGAGGGGGGGGGGAGCAACAGTGGGAGGGCTTCTAGTGTCCCGGCCCCACTGCTGGACCTCCTGATGGCCCCTGGTATTTTTGGCCACTGCGTGACAGAGTGTTGGACTGGAGGGGCCATTGGCCTGAACCCAACATTGGCTTCTCCTATGTTCTTATGTCTGTGGCGAGTGATGCTCTGTATTCTTGGTGCTTGGGGGGGGGGCAGCAGTGGGAGGGCTTCTAGTGTCCTGGCCCCACTGCTGGACCTCCTGATGGCACCTGGTATTTTTGGCCACTGTGTGACAGAGTGTTGGACTAGAGGGGCCATTGGCCTGATCCAACATTGGCTTCTCTTATGTTCTTAGGTTAAGCCGAGGGTGTGCGACCGACCCACAATCCTGCAACAGGCTCAGTGGCAGATTGGGGATTTGAACCCAGGTTGTCCAGATCCCAGTCAGATGTTCTGTCTACTCTGGGTTGGGAAATTCCTGAAGACTTGGGAGCAGAGCTTGCAGAGGGGTGTGGGCCCAGTGGGTTATCATCCCGTAGAGTCCGCCCTCCAAAGCAGCCCTTGTCTCCAGGGGAACTGACCTCTGTAGTCTGGAGATGAGGGTGCCAACACAGGATTGCACGGTGCTGTGGCTTGGGGAGGGACCTCATCATCATTAAAATGTGGGATTCGCTGCCAGAGGATGTCATGAGGGCCACAGGAATAAACAGTTTTAAAAGGGGTTTAGATAGATTCACGGAGGATCAGTCTATCAGTGGCTACTCGCCATGGCGACCGAGGGGAACCTCCACATTTAGAGGCACTAATCCTCTGAATCCCAGCACCAGGAGGCAACATCAGGGGAAGGCCTCAGCCCCTATGCCCTGTTGTTGGCCCTCCAGAGGAACTGGCTGGCCCCTGTGTGAGACGGGATGCTGGACTAGATGGACCCTCACTGGTCTGATCCAGCAGGGCTCTTCTGATGTTCTTATCAGGGAAGGCCTCGGCCTCTGTGCCCTGTTGTTGGCCGTCCAGAGGAACTGGCTGGCCCCTGTGTGAGACA
>NW_015172624.1:106617-110342 GCF_001447785.1 Gekko japonicus | reverse complement strand
ACTGTGTCAGACAGGATGCTGGACCAGAGGGACCCTCACCAGTCTGATCCAGCAGATCTCTTCTTATGTTCTTATCAGGGAAGGCCTCGGCCTCTCTGCCCTGCTGTTGGCCCTTCCAGAGGAACTGGCTAGCCTCTGTGTCAGACAGGATGCTGGACTAGATGGACCACTGGTCTGATTCAGCAGGGCTCTTCTGATGCTCCGAGTATAGATTAGGCTTGGCAGGTTGATTGTCCTGGCGGCGAGGGTGGAGAGGGAGTCATCTGGGAGTGGGAGCTGTGTCAGACAGGATGCTGGACTAGATGGACCACTGGTCTGATTCAGCAAGGCTCTTCTGATGCTCCGAGTATAGAGTAGGCTTGGCAGGTTGATTGTCCTAGTGGCGAGGGTGGAGAGGGAGTCATCTGGGAGTGGGAGGGTGGGGTGACGTTGCTGTGTGCAACATCTGTGGGTGATGATGTCATCATGCCAGGGACATCGCACGTCGATGCTCTAGCATTTTGGCCAAAACTCTATGGTTACCATGGTTACCATAGAGTTTTTGGCCAGAATGCTAGAGCATTGACACCTGACGTCCCCGGCGTGATGAAGTCACTTCCATGTGATGTCATCGCAATGACCAAGTTGATGTGTGATGGGCCTCTTTGGGGGGTGGGTTAGTGTACTGGAGTTTGTGATGTCATCGCAATGACCAAGTTGATGCGTGATGGGCCTCTTTGGGGGGTGGGGTTAGTGTACTGGAGTTCCGAAAACTGGGGGATCCCCTGGCCAGACCAGGGGGTCTGGCAACCAGTGCTCCCTCTAAGCTGTGGAGCCCTGTGAACAAAAATTTTACTTTGTGAACAACTGGCAGTAAAATTGTGAGCGAGCGATTTGGCTGCTGCATAAATCAGTTTGCTCTGGAGCCCTCCTTCTTGGGCTAAGACAAAAATGTGTGAGCTGGAGGCTAAAAAACTGCGAGCTGGCTCACACTGACTCAGCTTAGAGGGAACACTGCTGGCAACCTTAGTGTAAAGCCATAAAGCGAGCCAGCCTTCCAGAGCAGCCATTTAATCCACGAGAACTGGCAAAGTTTATCTAAATTCTCTCACTGGCTGCTTTGAAAGTCAGAAGGCTGAAACGAAAACAGACAACACGTCCAGCAGTGAGGATCTCCTGCTCCTCTCCAGGGATTTTGCAGACCTGAGTCCCACTGGCTGGTACCAGGTTATAACTGGGTTTTTGAAGTTTATCTAAATTCTCTCACTGGCTGCTTTGAAAGTCAGAAGGCTGAAACGAAAACAGACAACACGTCCAGCGGTGAGGATCTCCTGCTCCTCTCCAGGGATTTTGCAGACCTGAGACTGTGTGTCCCACTGGCTGGTACCAGGTTATAACTGGGTTTTTGAAGAACGCTTCATGTCTCTCTACATTGTTGAGCTGTGCCCGGCGCAAGCCGCAAATTGTTTCCTCCGCCGTCCCGCTGTCTTGTAATATGACCCTTATTTATTTGCAATAACTTTTTTTTTGCCTTCAAAAGCTGCCTTTTTTTGGCGTTTATTTTTGGTGCCAATGGAGGCTGACTTCCTCTATGCAAATGGGCCCTTAATATACAGATTGGCGCGTATTTAATATGCAAATTGCCCTGCGGAACTGGAGGGCCGCCAATCCTTCCTCGGGTGTCGCAGGCACCAGGCAAGCTTCCAGGGCGCTCGACAGATTTCCCGGGGCTGGAACCTGCGTGGGGGAAGTCACCCCCTCTGACCAGCGGGGATGCTCGCTTGCCGTTCCAGATGGGCAGGGGTGGTCTGAGGCCAACCGGCTGGGGGAAGCACTTTGTGCCTGCTCAGAGGCGTTGTTTCCTTCACGTGAGCCAAGGCATTGAAAACTCAGCTCAGAGGAATTGTACCTATTGGCAGGGCCGGTTCCAGGTTTTCAGGGCCCCCTCCCCTCCCCTCCTGTGCCCCCCCCCGGACACTCATTTTCTCCTTTCCTCCACCAGCCTGCATGCCTCCCACACGCTTGTGTGTCCTTCCGTGGTCCGGTCACCAGTACATGCATCACGCAGGGCTCTTTTTGTAGCAGGAACTCCTTTGCATATTAGGCGACACCCCCCCTAATGTAGCCAATCCTCCAAGAGCTTATAGTAGCCCCTGTAAGAAGAGCTCTGTAAGCCCTTGGAGGATTGGTTACATTAGGGGTGTGTGTCCCAGGGCTCTTTGTGTAGCAGGAGCTTCTTTGCATATTAGGCGACACACCCCCTAATGTAGCCAATCCTCCAAGAGCTTACAGTAGCCCCTGTAAGAAGAGCTCTGTAAGCTTTTGGAGGATTGGCTACATTGGGGGGGTGTCACCTAATATGCAAAGGAGTTCCTGCTACAAAAAGAGTCCTGCATTCTACACTGCACATTCACATGAGTTCACCCCTGTAATTATCTTGGGGTACTTTTACATTCTGGGCTCTTTGTGTAGCAGGAGCTCCTTTGCATATTAGGCAACACACCCCTAATGTAGCCAATCCTCCAAGAGCTTACAGTAGCCACTGTAAGAAGAGCTCTGTAAGCTCTTGGAGGATTGGCTACATTAGGGGTGTGTCGCCTCATACGCAAAGGAGTTCCTGCTACAAAAAGAGCCCTGCCGGATGCATCAGGGAGCATGGGTGGTATGGTACCAGCAACGGAGTGGGCAGGGGGTGCTGGCAGCAGTGGGACCTGCCAGAAATCCTGGCACCCAGCAGCAGCCCCACCTGAGAGTATGCCATGGTGGTTGGCGTTGCCGCTCGGGAAGGGTGCCCCCAACTCCACACTTTCCAACTTCAGATACGATCAGCAAAATGGTAGCTTATCTACTAAAAAACATTCCTTGCCCCTCCCTTTGGTCCCCGAAAGGGGACCGGCTGATGAGACACGGTTTCTGAATTTCTCGTCCCTGCTGTTCAAACCCGAAAATTCATGTTCTGTTTTTAGTTTTCCCTCGGGACCATCCAACCTGTGATTCTTTCATTTCGAGCTTATGCCGCTGTTATTCCCACCCCCACCCCCCGGCCGCCTGTTAGAAAAGTGCAATTTTCAAAGTTATTTGTGTGTTAATAAATCATCAAGACATATTTAGTGGTATAACTGGAGTATTTAGGACGTACAGGCCCAGGCTAGCCTGATCTCGTCAGATCTGAAAAGCTGAGCAGGGTCGGCCCGGGTGAGTACTTGGGTGGGAGACCGCCAAGGAAGCCCAGGGTCGCCACGCAGAGGCAGGCGAGGGGAAAACCACCTCTGAACGTCTCTTGCTTTGAAATCCCGACAGGACCACCATAAGTCACCCGCAACTTGACGGTGCTTTCCACCACCATTATATGTGTGGATTCACAATATGGTTTATATGGTTTGCATATCTTATGGCTTTCCTGCGTAGCCAAACCTACAGATGTTATCACACACCGCGAACCGTGTGAACCTGTGTTCAAATTGCAGTGGGGGATTAGCTTATGTGTATGTGCACGAAGCCGAGACATGGGATCTTTAACCTAGAGAGATGGCCGAGAGCGGGGGTCATTTCCTGCAGGAGCGCATGGGAGCGGAGCGGAGCAGTAAAGAGCCCAGGGGGCGGGCACATGCAACAAGCCCCGCTCCCTGCTCCCAGCAGCCCTCAGTCAGAGCAAGAAGCAGCCAGGTAAGTTGCAGAGCCCCCCCCCCAGCCCCCCGGCCCAAAACAGTCCTTTAAGACCAAGTTTTATTCAGGTACAAGCTCTC
>NW_015172624.1:99517-106156 GCF_001447785.1 Gekko japonicus | reverse complement strand
AGAGCGGGGGTCATTTCCTGCAGGAGCGCATGGGAGCGGAGCGGAGCAGTAAAGAGCCCAGGGGGCGGGCACATGCAACAAGCCCCGCTCCCTGCTCCCAGCAGCCCTCAGTCAGAGCAAGAAGCAGCCAGGTAAGTTGCAGAGCCCCCCCCCCAGCCCCCCGGCCCAAAACAGTCCTTTAAGACCAAGTTTTATTCAGGTACAAGCTCTCCCTCCTCTGCAAGGACAGATTTGCACATTTCTCCCCCCCCCCAAATAGCTAGCAATCCAAAATAGTCCAGTGGCGCTTGAGCGGTGGGTGTTGCCTTCTGACACACTTCCGGTGATGTCAGGGGGCGTGGCATATGCAAATAAGGTATGCTAATGAGTTATGTTAATGAGCTCCTGCACCTTTTTTTCTATGAAATGACCCCTGGTTAGGACATAGATAGGAAACCACCAAGGAATACCATGTTTCCTACATAGAGGCAAGCAATGGCAAAACACCTCTGAATGTCTCTTGCCTTTGAAGCCCTATAGCTGTTCACCGCCAGCCAGCTGGTCAGTGAGGGGAAGCCCCACCCCACGAGCAACCACTACCCTTCCCCTCCTGCAAGATTTAAAGCAGGGGTGTCAAACATGCGGCCCGGGGGGGCAGATCAGGCCCCCGGAGGGCTTCTATCAGCCCCGCAGTGGAACTGGCTGTCTTCTCCTGCTTCTTCCAGTTCTGCTGCTGCTGCATCATCGTAGGTTTGCAGCTTGCAGATACACACCCGAACAGTAAACTCAAGATTGCAACAGCACAGACATTCTGATGCAGTAATTCAGAGCAAGAGGTGTCAGTTATCAGGCACTGCTAAATAAACAAAATATTGCAAGAGTGCTAATGTTTTAAGCATGTTTTTATTTCAAATTAAAAAAAACCCTTTGTGTCCTTTATGAAGTTTATATCTCTGCTACCTGGCATGACATTTTATGACACACAGGCCCGGCCCAACAAGGTCTCGTTTATGTCAGATCCGGCCCTCATAACAAATGAGTTTGACACCCCTGATTTAAAGGGCCCTCCAGCTGATTGGCTGGAGCACATGGCCCACTGATCAGCTGGAGGGCCCTGTGAAACTTGCAGGAGAGGAGGGAGAGGGTCGGCTGCCGGCCTGAACTGCAAGCGGCGGATTCGCCGCTTGGAGTTCAGGCGTGCGCAGGTCCCACTTGTAAAAAGCATTTAAAGGGAGCTTTTAAATACTTTTTGCAAGTGGGGGCCGCAGGTGCCTGAACTGCAAGGGGCGCTTTTGCCACTTACAGCTCGGGCTGGCTCCCTAACGTGATGACGTTACTCCATATGCTTATCTAATTCCCTCTTGAAGCTGTCCATGCTTGTAGCCGCCGCCATCTCTTGTAGCAGTGAATTCCATGTGTTAATCACACTTTGGGTGAAGGACTTCCTTTTATCCATTCCACCCGACTGCTCAGCAATTTCATTGAGTGCCCACGAGTTCTTGTATTGTGAGAAAGGTACTTCTTTCTGCACCTGCTCTATCCCATGCATAGTCTTATAAACCTTGATCATGTCACCCCTCAGCCGTCGTTGAGCTGAGACGTGGCTTTTGTGCACCTTTAGTCGCACTGAGGAAGGGACAGTGTCTCTGCTGTGACGGGATTGGGCCCTGGCTCGAAACTTAGAATCCGATTGGAAGGTTTGGATTTTAGGCAAATGGAGGGTAGAAAGAGTGCCAAACGTGGGCGTGATTAACCTTGCTCAAAAGTATGGAGAAATATGGGAAATATCAGCCTGAGGTGATTTGGTTATCAGCTCAGAATATCAGGTTGGTATTAACAAAGGACTAGGCAGGGCTTGACGGCCCTTCCCGGGTCTCTAAATAAATTTCCGGAGCAGCAAGCCTGATTAACAGAGGTCAGGAGGTGGCCGATGGGCCCGGCCTGGCCTCACTTGTCTTTAGCTTTCCAGGGAATTCTGCACTGTAAGGCAAATCCCTGGATGGTTCTAGAAGCCAAGTTATTCTACTGCAAGACTGGATCATAAATCATGGCCTGAACTTTAGTGCGCCCTCAGGAAGGCAAAGAACAGAACTATTGTCAAGGGAGCGGGTACTCCCCCCCCCCAATGTGGCCACTTCCTTGGCTTTTCTGTTGCCTGCCGCCCGACCTCAGTTTCTCAGCTGCAGCATCGACATGGCTTCCCCCTTCCGTAATCTCAGTCGGCACGTGGCCGGAGAAGTCACGAAGGTGACCCAAAAACATTGACTCCCCAAAAGCTGCTTACACGGAGCTGAGGGTGAGATGACGCTGCAGGGCCCAGATGGAAAGGGAAGGGAAGAAGGAACGTTCTGTTCAGGGCTTTTTTTGTAGAAAAAGCCCAACAGGAACTCATTAGCATATTAGGCCACACCCACGACAGCACAGCTCATCAGCATATTAGGCCACACCCCGTGTTACCAGAAGTGTGGTCATCCAGCCACACCCACCTTTTGCTTCTTATACTGTTTACCTTGTTTGTTGTCCAAACCCAGGGCCTTTTTTTGTAGCAGGAACTCCTTTGCATGTTAGGCCACACACCCCTAATGTAGCCAATCCTAATGAGTTTCTGCTGTTGGGTGTGGCCTATAATGCTAATGAGTTCCTGCTGGGCGTGGCCAACTCGGGAGCCAGCCGGAACTCCGTTCCTGTGCGTTCCTGCCCAAAAATAGCCCTGGTTTTGTTCAATCCTTGCTGCTCCTAATGAAAAAAGCCAATAAATTGCCGCAAGATTCAAGCCAGAACGAAGTTTGAGTCCAGGGGCAGCTTTAAGACCAACAGAGTTCTAATCTGGGTATAAGCTTTCGTAGGGTTGCCAAGTCACCTCCGCTCCCCGACGGAAGACTTTGGGGGGGGGCGTCCTCGGAGGGGGAGGGGACAGCCCCAATGTGATGATGTCACACAGAAGTCATGATGATGTCACACAGAAGTGACATCATCATGTTAGGGAGGCAGCCCGAACTGCAAGTGGTGAGTTCGCCGCTTGGAGTTCAGGCGCTGGTGGCCCCCGCTTGTAAAAAATTTTTTTGAAAGGATCCCTTTAAATGCCTTTTACAAGCGGGGGACTGTGTGCGCCTGATCTCCAAGTGCTGAATTTGCCACTCGCAGTTCAGGCCGGTAGCCACAATGCTCCATCTAAGCTGTGGAGTCTTGTGAGCAAAAATGATACTTTGTGAGCTCCTGGCATTAAAGTCGTGAGCGAGCGATTTGGCTCCTGCATAAATTAGTTTGCTTGGGAGCCATCATTCCTGTGCTAAGACAAAAATGTGTGAACTGGAGGCTAAAAAACGGTGAGCTAGCTCACACTAACTCAGCTTAGAGGGAACACTGCCACCCCCCTCCCTTCTCTCCTGCAAGTTTTGAACTTTTTTGAAGGCTGTGGAAGGTCGGTAGTTCAGCAGTTCGAGACCTGAGTGCCGCATGACGGAGTGAGCTCCCGTCTCTAGTTCCAGCTCCTGCCAACCGAGCAGTTCGAAAGCAAGAAATTGCAAGTAGATAAATAGGTACCACTTCGGTGGGAAGGTAACAGCGTTCCGCGCGCCTTGGTGTTTAGTCATGCCAGCCACATGACCATGGAGACGTCTTCGGACAGCGCTGGCTCTTCAGCTTTGAAACGGAGATGAGCACCGCAACCCTAGAGTCGGATTCGGCTGGCTTTCGAGCAAGGGAAACCTTTACCTTTACCAGTTGATCAACAGGTCGTGTGCTCCAGCCAATCAGCAGGAGGGGAGGGAGAGGGGTGGCTGCCGATGGTCCCTCTTGGGGGTGGGCTTACCCCCTCCCCCACCCGGGGACTGGCATCGCTAAGCTTTGTTGTGTCGGCACATGAAAGCTTATTCCCCGAATAAAACTTTGTCGGCCTTGAAGGTGCCACTGGACTCAGACTTCGTTCTGTTCCTTCAGACCAACCCGTCTGAATCTAAGATTCAACCCAATTAGCCTCCCGTCTGCTCTGGGCATACCGGTGGGAATTGTTTTTACAGAGAGAATGATTAAACCCACAGAGGAATGAGTCCTGCAGAGGAAGAATCAGCATGGGCGTCTGCCGAGGGGGGGGGTTGTATTTCTTTATCCGTCGATTCCTTTTCATCTATCAGCCGCCTTTTCTCCCCGGGACTCCGAGTGGATTACAAGGACGACAGAACCATTCAGTCGATCGATAAGCCAATTACAAAATACTCGGATATCATGTTGAAAGATTAACAGCGTTTGATTTGTCCACAGCAAAGATTCCTTGTGAAACAAAGCCACTTAGTCAATCGGCAAGCAGTCTGCGAAATACAATCATATTTGAGTCTAACTGCAGATACGAACAGCGTAATGTGACGGGGGCTGGGACCGAACTGGAAGAAGAAACGTGGGGTCCCTGCCGAAGGTGACTTCCCGAGCGAATCTCTTACACCACAGCCTTTTTTCCCTGCAAGAATGCCCTCCTGGACAATTCTGTTTTGCGTGGAAGCATGAGGCCTACCCAGTAGCCTTGAGTTAGACCACTCCACAATGAAGGAGCTTACCGCAGAGAATGTCCATGAATAGGTTGTAGCTGATTTCACTTATTTGCAGAGTGTTGTCCCCCAAAGGTTTTGCTCTGATGAGTGAAGCTGTCACGGTGGACCATAGCAAGAGAGGCGGCCATACAGGCACAGGGGCCCAGTGTAGGGGATCAGTGTTCCCTCTAAGCTGAGCGAGTGTGAGCTAGCTCACAATTTTTTAGCCTCCGGCTCACACATTTTTGTCCTAGCTCAGGAAGGATGCGGCTCCAGAGCAAACTAATTTATGCAGTAGCCAAATCGCTCGCTCACAACTTTAATGCCAGTAGCTCACAAAGTAGAATATTTGCTCACAAGACTCCACAGCTTAGAGGGAACATTGGTAGGGATTGCCAGGTCTGACTCAGGAGATATTTGGGGACTTGGGGAGTGGAGCCAGGAGACTTTGGGGGTGGAAGAAGAAGAAGAAGAAGAGGAGGAGGAGGAGATTGGATTTATACCCCGCCCTTCTCTTGGAGTCTCAGAGCGGCTTACAATCTCCTTTCCCTTCCCCTCCCCACCACAGACACCCTTGTGAGGTAGGTGGGGCTGAGAGAACTCTGACACAAACTGCTCTTTTTCAAGGACAGCTGTGCCAGAGCTTGTGACTGACCCAAGGTCACATCAGCAGGTCCAAGTGGAGGAGTGGGGAATCAAACCCGGTTCTCCCAGATTAGAGTCCGCACACTTAACCGCTACACCAAACTGGAGCCAGAAACAAGGATGTGACGTCACTTTTGTGATGTCACTAGTGTTGCCAGGTGAGGCCGACCAGGCGGAAGGGAGTTCTGGCCGTCACAATTAACCATTCCTTTTAAATGCTTTCCCTCCATTGGAAATAAAGGAAGATGGGGGCACTTTCTCTTGGGTCTTATAGAATTGGACTCCCTGGTCCAATTTTTTTTTTTTTTGAAACTTGGGTTGTTGTTTTTTCAGGAGAGGCGCCACCAACTATGTCCCTCCCCCAACCTCAGACACCCACAGATCGATTCTCCGTTATACCCTATGGGGACCAGTCTCCGTAGAGTATAATGGAGTGCCTAGCGGCCATCCTGCACTTTCCGACAGCCCTCACTTCTTCAGATACAGCTAGGATGGAAGTCCATGTGTCCTAATTATTGGAAAGTGGAGCGGTTTCAGATGCCGAATGACATTGGCAGGCAAATGACAATAGCAGGCGAATGACAATCGCAGGTGTGATTGGGTTGGGTGAGATATGCAGAGGGGTAGTAGGCGTGGAGAAATCAGCACGGGTAATGAGACAAGGGCTTTGTAAGTGAGAATCCGGTACCTGACTGGTAACCAATGGAGCATCTATAGAGCGGGAGTGATAATGCAGGTTCTACTTAGCACCCCATTGTAGCTGAGTCACCATATTCTGCACCAACTGTAGTTTCCAAGTTGTGTTTAAGGGCTGACCCTTGTAGAGTACATTAAATTAATCTCGTTCCACCAGACTTTGAGAGAACTGGCAAATGAGAGTCTTCCGGCAGACATAATCTGATTGGATTTTCCCAATGCTTTTGACGAAAAGTCCACCACCGAAAGAAAAAGAAAAAAAAGACTACCTCCCGATTGGGTTATTTAAGGTAGCTGAGCAAAACATGCAAGCAGCACATGTGCGTACTAGCTTTAAAAAAGTAACATTAACTGATTACTTGTGAGGAAAAAGGAAACGGGGAGTTTAAAACAAATAACACCCTGGCTAGTGTTCTAACCTAGGTCTTCTCTAAGTAACTGCTACCTCGTGCCTGAGCCCCAGGCGAGAGTTAGAACGAGAGAGCGGTAAAACCTTTTAAGCCTCCTCCACCCCTGGAAGACATCTTCAGATCTACTGACCAGCCAACCACCGAAAGAAAAAGAAAAAAAAGACTACTCCCGTGAGAGCCACATCATATGTATGAGAGCCGCAAGACAGGAACACACATGTTTTTATTGAAAACTATGCAAATTTGCATATTAAATTAAATGGATAAATGCCTTCTCCGAGCCAAGTCAGTCTGCTGATGTGGCGGGGCTTGGAGAACACATTTAATTTTAGATGTGGAGGAAGGGGGGTAGAGAGAGAAAAGAAAGAGAGAGAGAGAAAGAAAGA
>NW_015172624.1:94921-99184 GCF_001447785.1 Gekko japonicus | reverse complement strand
GCTTTCTTTCTCTGCTCCCCCCTCCCCACACACACCTCAAGCCTACCCAGGGAGGAGAACAGGAACACTGGCTGGGGAAGGGAAGACCGATCGGGGAGGCATGTCACTTCCCCAGCCGCCCTGCTGGGAGCCACACGATATGTGTGAAAGAGCCGCATGTGGCCCCCGAGCTGCAGTTTTGCCACCCCCGCCCTAGGCAATCCCAACACCTACTCATTATTGTCACCTGGACTCAGGTGGGGAAGACGTGCAGGCTGCTCGGTTGGTTCCAAGGCTGTCTAATGGATGTCATAGCAAAATACGATCGTCGTTTTGAAAGCCTTGGGAAAACCCATCAGTAGGAACAATGTCCTTATATAGAAAGTTGATCAGGTGGGAAGAGGTCCTCTTAAGGAGAAGAAGATGCATTTCACGCTTCATTAGTGTACTAGTGAGAGCAATTTTCACGTGCTATGATTTTCCGATTTATTTATTTTATTAGATTTATATATCGCCCTCCCCAACGGGCGGTATATTTAGTGCACTGTTCATTAAAAAAAATATTACAAATATATAGAATGTATTTGTAAGTACCGTTGAGCAATGCTCCCTCTAAGCTGTGGAGTCCTGTGAGCAACAATTCTACTTTGTGAGCCACCGGCATTAAAGCTGTGAGCGGGCGATTTGGCCGCTGCATAAATTAGTTTGCTCTGGAGCCATCCTTCCTGAGCGAAGACGACAACGTGTGAGCCGGAGGCTAAAAAACCTATGAGCTAGCTCACACTAACTCAGCTTAGAGGGAGCACTGCTGTTGAGTAGTCAGGCTATCACGGCAGATGTTTCCGTGATCCTCTCTCTTTGTTCGTTTTGCACTGTGAACTTGTGAACAGGATTTATAGCCATCCGGACCCACCACTGGCAGGGGTCATTTCCTGCGGGAGCGCACAGGAGCGGCGCTTCGGCACTAAGGAGCCCAGGGGGCGGGCACATGCAACAAGCCCTGCCCCTGCTCCCAGCAGCCCTCAGTTGGGCCACGAGGAACAAGAAGCAGCCAGGTAAGTTGCAGAGCCCCCCCCCCAGCCCGCCTACAGGTACGAGCTCTCCCTCCTCTGGGATGGGCAGATCTGTTTTTTTAGCTAGCAATCCGAAACAGTCCAGTGGAGCCTGAGCGGTGGGTGTTGCCTTCTGACACACTTCCGGTGATGTCAGGGGGTGTGGCGTATGCAAATAAGTTGTGCTAATAAGTTATGCTAATGAGCTCCTGCACCTTTTTTCCTACGAAGTGACCCCTGCCCAGAGGTGAAAGATCCTAACTTTAAACGTACACTGATGGAACCTGAACTGGCAGTGACTGACTAGGTCTGAGATCTCAGAGTCCGGGGCTCCTTTAAGGTTTTCTCTGATTCCCCCTTGGTCATGTAGCAGTTGAGTCTGGCTTGGTGCACACAGCAACTGTGGGGGGGGACGGACACCATTCACATTAGCGGCTCATTGTTTATGTAAGGAGGTGGCTGCGGCCACTTTACCGCCGGATTGATGTCTCTGGAGCTCGGCTCCTTGCTGCCTCGACACCGCCCCCCCCCCGCCCCCCCAGTCAGGTGCCCTGCCGTATTCAGTTTCAAGATCCACTCGCAGCTGCTGTTAATAGGATTCAAGCCTTCCTCTCCTTCCTTACACTTGGCACGCCCGGTATAAAACATTAATCACATCTCCTGCGGGTTTTCCGATCACTCGGCAC
Organism: Gekko japonicus; assembly: GCF_001447785.1. Lineage (NCBI taxonomy): Eukaryota > Metazoa > Chordata > Lepidosauria > Squamata > Gekkonidae > Gekko > Gekko japonicus. Next base: position 97,467 of record NW_015172624.1, on the reverse strand, counting down.
AAGTGCGGAGGCCGGGTGGTGATTGGGGGGGGGAGAGGAGATTAGGGAAAGGGACAGAGGGGCGTCACTGCAGGTGGCCTGTCCTCCCCCCCCCTCCTCTGCCTCCAAGGTCTCCCACCCCAAATATAGTCTTGGTTTTAAAGTTGGCCTGTCAACAGCCCGTTAACCGGCTTGTTCGAGGAAAACCCCCCCCCCGGCCCATGGCCACTGATGTTCCCCCGCATCCCACCCAGCCCAAAGAGAGGTGGTGGAGATCAGAACCTCTGTCTTTCTCCTTTTCTTTAGCCAAGGGCAGCACTGTGGATATTTTCCTGTGCCCCTCTCCAAGAACAGGCACGGTGTTTGTGTCTGTCTGTGTTAGAGATGTAAAATTTCCGGAAATTTTGAAGTTCAAAAAAAACCCCGGGTTTTTTCTGTTTTTTTTTTTCTGGGGGAAACGGAAATTTTCGGGGGGAAACGAAAATTTTCGGAAAAATTGAAAAAAAATGCTACATTAGCATTTCTTTTGTCTTTCCTAGATTGAAAGTCATTCTGTTACTTTAGGAACATAAAATATGACTATGGACATTTTTACTTGGCATGAAATTATCACAACTAGCATATTAAAAATATAGTGTATCCAAACAATTATTTCAAACAGAATACCCACCCACATGCAAAAACAAAACTGAAACCTTTTTCTTTTCTTGTGACAATAGCACCTCCTAAAAGAAGAAATGTATCTTCTTCTTGCATTGGAGAGTTCAGTTGGTAACCTAGGACTTGCTTGTCCTCAGTGCACAGAAATTAGATAAATTTGATACCATACGTATTTTTTAGAAATGATTTGGAAAATATTTGAACACCTTGTCTTAAAATATTTTATTCATCATTTTAAAATAAAATCTTCCATAATCAGTTTTTTTTCCTTTTCTTTTCTTTTTTCAATTTTTCGGAAAAAAACAAAAAGGCTTCAAAACGGAAAAAACCCGGGTTTTCCCCGAATTTTTCCGGTTTTCTTCCGGGCCTTCACATCTCTAGTCTGTGTAGGGACTTTCAATCCTGTTCTTCCTTCAAGGTTCTCAGAGTGGCACACACAGGCTCTCCCTTCCCTTTTTGTCCTTCACAACACCCCAGTGAGGTAGGTTAGGCTGTGAGAGGAAGAATTACTGGCCTAATGTCATCCGGGCCATGACCTGGATAGCCCAGCCTAGCCCAATCTCCTCATATCTTGCAAGCTAAGCAGGGTAGGCCCTGGCTTCTTCTTCTTCTTATCGTATGTCATGGTGTGTAGAAGTATAGCCAGGCGATCATAAGACTGTCTAACAGCCAGAAGTTCTAGCTCTTTAGTGCCATGCACCACTAGGTGGTGTTAGCAAGCTGCCGATGTGTCTTTAATGTATGTATTGGGCATGTCTGCATCCCCTTCCCCCCCTCGCTTGTCAACAACCTCTAGTGCTATGGTAACGGTATGCATGTTCACCCTCAACCCCATGCGCTCATCTCCCCCACTGTATTCCTTTCCATGTACGCTAGGTTTGCTTTGATGGCACGTTATCAACCCAAGGCCACAGGTGGTGTGCGGCAAGAGGCTTTTGCTTAGTCTGGAACAAATATGTAGTGTGGGAATAGTCTAATTGTTTAACTGTATGGAACTGTTGCTTCTCAGGGTTTGGGCACGCTGGGCGCCTTCTAGGCGGGAGCAGGAACGGGAACCATACCTATTGGCTAGTGTAATTATGAACTTGCTTTAACCTATCTGTCAAACGCTCAACTCATTATTCTGAACAGAGAATCTGTTCCAAGTGCTTCATGGCTTCAATAAAGTAAAACCTTCCTGCAAGTGTGTACTTCATTGCCTGCTGTGGGGTCTGACAGGTGGTGAGCTAAACTTGCGTTTTTTTAAGGCAAGAAATGTTTCAGAGGTGGCCTGCCACTGAACCCGGGCAGCTCTCTGGCCCTTTAATCCTGGCCGGCCTCTGACATCAAAACTGGGGGCGGGAATCTCTGTGTTAAAACTGGTATGCAAACGGGAAAACTGAAAAGCGGTAATTTTAAAACATGTATTCTGGGTGAAGGGGAAATGACCCGGAAGACGGCTACAGTCAATCAGCGCACAGAGGCGGGCCATGGCAAACCACCTCTGAAGTCTCTCACCTTGGAAAACCCTAGGGGGGGTCACTAAGTTGGCTGTCACTTGATGGCCGCTTTCTTCTTGTCTGCTTTCTCATTGTCCAACTCTCACACCCATACATAGTCATGGGGAATACCATAGTATGAATTATCTTGATCTTGGTCGCCAGTGATACATCCTTCTGCTTAAGGGTCTTTTCTAGCGCCTTCATGGCTGCCCTTCTCATTCTCAGTCTGCTTCTGATTTATTTTTATTTATTTATTTATTTATTTATTTATTTATTTTGGGATTTATACTTTTGATCTTGGTCGCCAGTGATACATCCTTCTGCTTAAGGGTCTTTTCTAGCGCCTTCATGGCTGCCCTTCTCATTCTCAGTCTGCTTCTGATTTATTTTTATTTATTTATTTATTTATTTATTTATTTATTTTGG